>NW_020229911.1:31346-239460 GCF_003227715.2 Harpegnathos saltator
CTCCTCCACGACCGCCCGGGTCAGGTCCCGGAAGCACTGGATTGCATCCAGCGTGGATTTTCCGGGCCTGAAACCCGTATTGGCGGTCGTGGAGGTTCTCCCCCTCGAGGACAGATGCTGGACGAGGCGGTCGGCAACGATGCGCTCCAGCATCTTGCCCGCCTCGTCCAGCAACATATCGGCCTATAGGCCGACGCATTCCCGGGTGCCTTGCCCTCCTTGGGGAGGAGGACCAGTTTGGCCCTCCTCCACTCTGGGGGAATACCCCTCCTTGAGACACACGCTTAGAACCCTGCACGTGGCCTCGGACAGGTTTCCCTCGCCGAGGGCGGGCCCAGGCCCGGCCAGGAATTCCGTCGGGGCCTAGGGCCTTCCCCTTGGCCCCGATCTTCTCCTGGCCGCGGTGAGCTCCTCTGGACTGACCTCCAGGCCCTCGTCCCAATCTCCCTCCCCCATTCTGGGGGGATCACGGGTGGGCCCCCTTCTGCCCTCGGGAAGAGGCATCCAGGAGCCCTCCGAGGGCCTAGTGTTCCAAACTGCTCAGGCGGGGCGCCCAAGGGCAAACCTTCGCCGTCACCCTTTTGTATGGACGCCCCCACGGATCGTCTCCAGGGAGCTCACCATCTGCTCCCAGGCTGCTCGCTTTGGCCTCGACGATGGCGGCCTTGAGGGCTTTCCTAGCTCGTAGGTAGCCCCTCTTTTATCCCTGCGACATCCTCGCCTCGTCGCCGTCCCGGTAGTACTCCGTCTGGCTTAGACGGAGGAGTCTCGGAGATCCTCCAACTCTCCGCCACCAGTACGTGCCCGGCGCCGGCGGGGGGGGATTGGGCATCGCGGCATCGCAAGCCGACCCACGACACGCACAATTTCCCCAGCCCCTTCCGCAGGCTGGGGTCCCACTAACCTGGCCCCACGTCTAGGTGCCAGGTGGCCGCAAGGACGGCCGCCCGAAACCTGTCCGTATCTAGCCGATTGAGAGCCCGTCTTTTGGGGAGGGGAAGTTCCCTCCCCTGGGCAGCGGGCCAGCACCTGTGCGGGTTTGGAGAGGCGGAGGGCCCACGCTATATGTCTGTGATCAGACAGCGATTCGCCTTCCGCTCCACCCTCCATTCCTGGAACATCCCGGCGGCCGAGGGGGTGGCCCAGGTCAAGTCGATGACCACCGCCCCCCGGCCGCACACAGGAGCCTTTGTTCATCAACAGTAGGCCCAGCCCCCTGCCCAACCGATCACGGTCTCGCCCCTGGGGTCCCTTGCCGGGGACTGCACCCCCACCCTTCCGAATGGGCGTTGAAGTCCCCGGCAATCACGACAGGCCGGGGATGGCACCTACGCACCAACTCCCCGTTCCTGTGGAGGACTCTCTTAACTGGGGCGAGTTCCCCGAGACCGTCCTTGTTCCTGTAGTGGGGGAAATATACCCCCACCACAGTGACGGGTCCCCAATCGACCGCCACATACGAGGACCCGTTCTCTCTGCAGGGTTCGCCACCATGGCTACCGAGCCGTCTGGGCTGGCGAACCAGTTCACACTGGATACCGGCACCCAGTACGGCTCGGCGACCACCCCCAGCCCGGCGCCCAGCTCAGACATCTTCTGTATACAGAGGTCCTGAGCCCGGGCGCCGTGGCCGAAGTTGGCCTGTAGGGCCGGAGTGTCGTGAAGGCTAAGCCTTACACGCCTCCTCCGGGCTGCCTACGTCCACCCCCTCCTCCTGGGAGACTTCTGACGGCAACGCCGTCTCAGTCTTCCCGGAGGGGGTTTCGGCCATGGTGGCCTCCACCGCGGTGTCTCTGCGGAGATACAGGGGGCCCCTACCTGCGTGACATCCACCTCTGGGGGGTACGAGGGGGAGTCAACCTGTAGGGGAGTCGGGGCAGCGCTATCACTGACTCCCCTTCCTCTACGTTTGTTGGGATGTGCCTGAGGGCTCCACCCTCCTTACCTCCGCGGTTTGGGTGTCCTCCGGGTCTTCCTCCTCCCGGTTCCCATTCGCCGTGTACTTATCCTCCTCGCCTCTCCTCTTCCTCCGAGGCATTGGTCCTCCTTCTCTGCTGGGATTCGAATTGGGGGCTCCTCCGGTTCCCATTCCCAGTCGATCAAATCTGGGGAGGAGTCCCTCTCCTCCCCCCATTTCCCTCTGTGGTCCTCTTGATGGGGTAAATTGGGTCCACCACTGCTCTTCCCACCTCAGAGTCCCTTGTCGGGGATGAGACTGTTCTAGCCTCCTCCCTGGGCAGCATCAGTTCCAGAAGTTCTCCGACGGTGTTAGCTCGGGCATCCACCCCGCCTCGGTCCTCCCTCTTCTTCTGCCTCTCTCCATCTCCTTCCCCTCCTTCTTCTTTCCTCCTTTTCTCCTCCCTCCGGGAGGGAGTTTGCAGGCAGGTCCTCCGATCTTATGACCGAAGGGCCTGCCTGCCTCGGCGCACACCGAGCAGCGCACCGCCTCCTGGCACCCTTTGGCGCGGTGGCCGGGGTTATCGTAGCGGTAGCACATACCGCTGCGGTCGACGGCGTTGGTGCACCGCTCGCGCACGTGCCCCGCTCTAAACAGCAGAAGCATAGCGTTGCGCGAGCGGGCAGCGCCGTCACCCCGGCGCGTGTCCAGCCAACTGGAACCCGCTCCGCGGCGGCGACCTTTGCAGCCGCCGCCAGCGGACACCGCACCACCATTGCTCCAACCCCTAGCTGGGAGACGCTCATCACGCCCGAGAAAACCTCCTCGGGCGTGCATCCCCCAGCAAGGGTCACCGCGGCCGCCACCTCTTCGTCCCGGTCGTCGCGTCCAGCCCAGCAATCCGCAACGCTGCGAATTTTGCCGGCCGCTGGATAACCGGGGCCTTTTTCCGCCGTCAGCTTGTGGAGCTCCTCCGCAAGCCGGTCGGCGGACGCCCCGACGTTGAAGCCAGGCACCTCTATCAACATGGCCTTCTTCAGGGCCCGGCGGACTCTCAGGGACGAGTTGATCCCCAAGTCCGCCGGTCTGATTCGGTGCCTGGCCTCTATCATGAAGTCATGATATTTTCTGTCGGGGCACATCACGGTGACGGCCGCCGAGCGAGGCGGTTTCGGTTTGCCCTGCCCGGCCGCCGTTGTCCCCCTCCCGGATCCCTTCTGCTTTGGAGGAGGAATGGCGGAGGGGTTCCCCTTCTTCTTCTTCTTTTCCTCCTCCCCTCCTCCCTGTCTCGCTTTCCTCCCTACCACCTGGGACCACTTCGGTTCTTCGTCCTTTCCCTTTGGCTCCCGTTGTGATCCGGTTGGCCGCCGGATAGCCTCCAGCAGGTCTTTCGCTGGTGTCCCTTTTCCTCCTTCCCGGGCCCTTCTCTCCTCCTCCTCCTTCATCCGTCTGGCCATCTCCTTCTGTCTCTTCTTCTGCCTCTTCCTCTTTTCCTTCCTTGCCCCTCCTTTTGTCCCCTTCAGCTCCACCGATGTCCGCGGGGCCTGGACTCTTTCCTCCGGAGCCTCCTACTTCCACTTCTCCCCTTCCGCTGTTGCCGTTTGACCCGTGGTGGTCGCTGGAGTCCCCACCGCCACGGCCTCCCGGCTCTTTCCGCTTGCAGCCTTTAGGGAGTCCAGCTCGACCCTCATGCGGTCGAGTTCCTCCCTGTGGCTGCAAGCCGGGGCCGCCGCGGCCATGGCGGCGTCCAGCTCCTCCTCGGCTTTCTCCGTCCTGCACGTTGGAGGAGAAGGGTGTTCCGGGGCGTTATCGTCGTAGGAGGGTATCCCCCCAGGTGACTCCCCTCTTTCTGCTTCCTTCCCCTTAACAAGAGAAAGAGGAAGGGAAGAAAGTGTTTCCCTCCTCCTCCTCTTCCTCCTCTTCGCTGTGTCCCTGTTGGTTCTTTCCTCCTCCTCATCCGTGGACGTGGACGCGGACCCTCCCGCCGCCTCCGCATATGTCAATTTCCTCTCCCTGGAGAGTACAGAGGGAGGGGGGGCAAGGGCGGAGGAAGCTGAGGCCTTCATGGCCTCCAACTCCTCGCCCAGCCTCTTATTCTCCACTCTTAGCTTCTTTAGCTCCTTACGGACCTCCTCTGCCTCTTTTCTCGTTTCCGAGGCTGCCTCCCCCTTACTGTCCATCTCAGCTGTCCTGGCCAGCAGGGTGGCCATTACGGCCTCGGAGGTGGCCACGGCCCGGTTCAGCAGCCCCGGTTCAGCACGAAGGTACCCTTCAGTGTACGGGACCTCCGTGAGATCAACCGAACCACGTCTAATGCACGGCCCAACTCCGAGGCCAGTTCCGGCACTCTGGCCTCTCTGAGGAGATTTATTGTGGCGTTGTCACGAAACACCTCCTCGAACGGGCGCCTGTCTTCCAAAGACCGGAACATCCCCGTGTCGAGGAGGATCCTTATCTCTTCTTCCAGCCTCTTGCTGTCCTCCTCCTTCCTCTTCACCAGCTCCATCTCCTTTTTCTCTTTGACCCCCACCCTTGCCCCCGCGGTGGGAAGCCTGCTCGCCCCCCTCCTCGCAGGTTCGAGGGTAGGGATCTCTGTGCCAGAAGAGCTGCCGCTGGTGATGGCAGTCTCTCTGGCCCTCTTTCGTCCGCCACCGATGTCCTTGTCGCCACATGTCCTCAGTGTCGGCTCCGACGTGGTCCTCCCAGGGCCCTGGACCTGGATCCTTGAACCCTGTGAAAGTAAAATGTCGTAGCGGATCACCGAAGGTCCGGTCCCCGCCGGCCCCCTCCTGTGCCGCATCTTGGTCCGCCTGTGTCCCCTTGCTGTTAGTGGGGGGATTCCCTCTGCCCCTTTTTGGAGCTTAGGTGACCTGGCCTGTTAACTCCTGGTACCGGGGTTTTCCCCCCGAACACCAGGAACATACTTATCCCGCGTTGGATGGCCGTCCGCGTTAGCCTACCCGGCGGGCTCACCGCGCCATCTCCGTGGTCGGAGAGATGCTGTTTCGAGGACGGTGGTCGGTCCTCTTTTTGAGCGACCCTCCAGGGGTTAGCCCCCTGGAGTCCACTGGCTCAACCTCCCCGGGAGGAGGGGAGGAGGCACCCGCCTGGCGGATTCCTGCCACCTCTACAACCCCCGTCCCTGCTTTTAAAAAATCACCCTCCAGAGTGGGTGGTTGGTCCATGGACGGGCTGCTACGCCCAGCCGTGAGTGACCGTGAGCCCGAAGGCTCGGAGTTTTTGGTCCCACGAGAACGGCAGGAAGTGGGCGTCGACCCCGGGTAGAGCCCCCGCATTACCCGGGGTAAGGCTAGCATGTCCCTTGGGTTCGCCAGGTGCCCAAGGTGAGGAACCACTAGCGACAGGTCACGCACCTGCCATTCATCCCATAAGCGTGGCATGCCACAACCGTAGGATTACGTGGTGTTTTATAGAGGACTCGCCTCGTGGTCCGGCCAATTAAGGCAAGACCCCCGGCCCCAGAGACATGACCTAGGGTTACGGTGTGGTAGGCTAAGGTCTGCCGGAGTTGCCTGAGTCCCCTGTACCAGAGTGCCGAAGCACCCTGGCTACTCGCAATTGTGTCAGGTTATACGTCCTGACAAGTACAGGTTTGCATTCAGGGTTTTCCTTCCCCTAGAACGGTTATCTTCACCCGGCTCACGAGCTCGTTCTGCCTGCGCTGTAAGGTCCTTTGGGCCCCACGAATGGGACCCTCCAGACCCTGTTAAAACCTGGAGGCAGCTACCCATCCAGGAGTGTTATGGACGCTCTTAGTTTGGCCCCTCCGTACAGACCACTCCGGCATGGTGGAACCTGCCAGGGCCCGAAACCTCCGCCGACACAGCTCTGTACATTATAGGGACACCCAAGCTCCCCCACCACGGCAAAGTGGCTTCCACGGGGGAGAAAAAAGGGGACACTTTTTTGGTCCCCTCTCCCACCCGATGACCAGCAACCTGGCACAATCGACGGCCATCCCTTCCAAAAGGGGCCCCAATGCTCGATGGCTTTTGCCTGACGGATCAGGTCGCCCGCCACCTGCGGGTTCCCCGTTGCCGACTATCTCCAGCCGCCAAACACCAGGGTACTCCCTTTTGGACGGATAACTCCCGACTTTGTGCTCCAGATTTCCCGGACATCGAGTGTTGTACCATTGATCGCATGCTGAATGGTGGGTGGTGAACTTCATCCATCCCGCACGCAATCCCGGCACCGTAAATGTCATGCTTTTCGGCATGCGCCAGTCGAACTGCTTCCGGTCGCGGTATCGTGTGTCCGTATACACCCTTTACAGGACCGGTCAAGGCGCAAGGACGACCAGCTGCGGGAGTCTCCCAGTCCTGCAGTAGTGCATCCGAGAGGTTTCATCACCGCCATCGATGCCACGCCACCATTCCACCCGGGCCGGACAACCAGGCGCCAGACCGCCAAAACCCGGAAGGGTCAGCAGTCCGACACCCGCCCAACCAACCCGCGTGGCAGGCGCCGCAGCACCGTCTCTAACGGTGGAACACCTCCACGACCCATACGCCCGTAACAGCCGACCAGCACCTTTTCCATGAGGGTGAGACTGGGACACCGATGAGTGCATCCCCCAAGTTTCTTCAAGGAATGCCCACCCGGCACCCAGAAAAACCCTCCTTCAGAGGCGACCTAAACTAGTTCATTCGACGCACTTATCCTCTCCGGCACTGTGACGAAAGTGGTCCCGTCCACCACCACCACAGCCCCAACTAATCGAGGATCAGCGCCGTCCCCAGCCCCCTCCGGACCCCACCCCCCCACACACACATTCATTCTAGATGGCTAGCCATCCTACACCCAGGAGGAGCCCGTCCCGTTCCCCGAGAGCACCCTTGCTCCTGCCGCCGAGCGAGCCCCTCAGGCGCCGCGGAACTTCGGCCTAACGGATCAGTGAGTGCAAGCCCACCGTTGCCGACTATCCTCCGCCCCTCGGCACCCAAAAGGCCCCTCCCAACGACAGAACCAGGACCCACGGGGTCCGCCACGCGCTCCACCGGATGTTGCCATTCGGCTGCGCTCATGTAGAGGAATTAGACCACATGAACTCTGCCTTGTGGACTTCATACGTTCGGCTGTCTCACTAGACTAACGAGGCCGCCTACTCGGGTTTGTTCTTTGAGGTTCTTCCTTCCTCCTCGGTGGACTGGGAAACCAGTCTCATGAGACCGAGCACCCGACCGGTTTGTTCACGAAGTTGCCTCTCCGGTTTGGTCGCCCCGGGGCTTGGCGAGTCCCAAGCACCGCCCCGGAACTAACGAGTCCAAACACCCGACCGGTTTTAATCGGAGTTTTCTTCTCCGGTTTGGTTGCCATGCTGCTAACGAGCCCAAACTCCCGAGTTTTTACTTTCGGTTTTCCTTCCCCTCGTTTAGCGTCTGTTGAACAGACTAACAGGCCCAATCGCCCGGGTTTATTATTCGGGGTTCTTCCTCCCCTAGTATCGGCTGCCTGGACTGCCAGACTCATGAGCCCGAACGCCTGGTTATTGTCAGATTCGCTTTCTGTTGCAGTTGCCCGAAGGCTGTCGAGCCCGCACGCCCGGGTTTTTACATTGGGTTACCTTTCCCTAGTTCGGTTGGCTGACTCCACCAACGTAACGAGCCCGATCACCCGGGTTTAGCATTGGGGTTCTTCCTCCCCTAATAATAATTGCTTGCCCACGAAGTCAAGCTCTCGAGCTCTCGCCCGGGTTTGATATCGGAGTTTTCAATCTCCAGAATAGGTTGCACAAGGCTAACGAGCCCACTAGTCCGGGTTTTTACAGTGGGTGTCCTTCCCCTCGTCGGGTTGTTTGGCAACCTCCCAAACTAACGAGTCCGATACCCAGGTTTTCGTGGGTTTTCTATCCCTCGGTTTTTACATTGGGCTTTCTTTCCCCTTATTCGGATGTCTTGGAAAAATAGACTCACAGGCTTGATCGCCCAGGTTTATTAGTCAGGGTTCATCCTTCCCTCTAGTTCAGGTGCCTGGACTGCCAGATTCGCGAGCCCGAACGCCCGGTTTGTGCGGAGTTTTCTCTCCGGTGCTGATGCCCTGAAGCTAACGAGCCGCACGCCCGGGTTTATTAGTCAGGGTTCTTCCTTCCCTCTAGTTGAGATGCCTGGACTGCCAGTCTCACGAGCCTGAACGCCCGGTTTGGTTCGGAGTTTTCTCTCCGTTTCGGATGTCTGGACCGCCAGACTCACGAGCCCGAACGCCCGGTTTGTGCGGAGTTTTCTCTCCGGTGCAGATGCCTTCAGGCTAACGAGCTGCACACCCGGGTTTGGTATTGGGGTTCTTCCTCCCCTAATAATAGGTTGTTTGCCCACGTAATCAAGCCCTCGAGCCCTCGCCCGGGTTTGATAACGGAGTTGCCAATCTCCGGAGTAGGTTGCACAAGGCTAATGAGCCCACTAACTCGGGTTTTTACAGTGGGTTTTCTTTCGCCTCGTCGGATTGTCTGGCAACCTCCCAGACTAACGAGCCCGATGCACGGTTTGGTATTGGGGTTCTTCCTCCCCTTCACATAGGTTGCTTGCCCACGAAGTCAAGCTCTCGAGCCCTCACCCGGGTTTGATAACGGAGTTTCCAATCTCCGGAATAGGTTGCTCAAGGCTGATGAGCCCACTAGCCCGGGTTTTTGCAGTGGGTTTTCCTTCCCCTCGTCGGGTTGTCTGGAAACCTCCCAGACTAACGAGTCCGATACTCGGGTTTTTACAATGGGTTTTCCGTCCCCTCGTTGGGTGCCTGGAAAATAGGCTAACGGGCCCTCATCGCCACGGGTTTTTATGGATGTCTTTCCCCTGTTTGGTTGCCTCCCAAAGGCGAGGCTAACGAGCCTAAACGCCCACGCTGCAGGGTCCTTCGTGCCGCTCGAGAGCAGCCCTCCAGTCCCTTAATGCTTCAAGAGGCAGCTGCCCATCTCGAAGCACGTATCGGTCGTTCTTAGTAGCCACTCTCCTCGGTTCACCTTCGAACTTGGAATCCTAAGATTCCAAGTCGAGTCCATCCCCTTGGATCATTGTGGCCATCAAGCTTCTGCATCACGACAAGGTGACGACCATACGCAGAAGTTGAGTGAAGTGACCTTGTCAAAATCAGGCCAAAGTCATTAATGTTTTTTTAAATAGAAACTACGATTTTTTATTACATATTCTTGTAGCTTATCTCGAGAGCATTCCAAATCACTCTAACAAAGTTACATTTCATGGAGTACTTTCCGAGTTATGAGGCTTGGAACTTAAGGCAAGACCGATCACTGATCCGACCAATTAAGGCAAGATCAATTTGAATATGTCTTTAGCCTTTAATAAGTCTTGGCCTTAGAAGTACGAAATAAAACCTCCTTGCTTTTATTACAACATCCTGTAAGTTAGCAAATATTTTTCACACATACAAACATAGTATTATTATATTTTTATTGAGTAGCGCACTGAACAACTATGACATTGTTCTGAGAGTTTTCTCATTTAGAGCGACGAAACACATATATTTTATGAATTTTTTTTCGCGCAGATAGAAAATTTCACGGATGTAATTATTTTTGGAGATTATTTAATACTGTATGAAAAATATTTATTAACTTACAGGATATTGTAATAAGAGCAAAGAGGTTTCATTTCATACTTCTTGATTTTGTTACAATATTCTTTTATATTTCATACTACATCCTTGTATAACTTAAAATTATTCTTAAAATATTATTAAACAATTCAATAATCAAACCTGTGAACCTGCCCGACTCCGCAAAGTAATTAATAAAATGTATTTCATTTTCTTGGCGCCGAATATTATTAATATTATTACAAATAATATAAATTTTTACAAATAAAATTTGTAAAAATTTGTATTATTTGTAATCTTATTATACAATTACAAATAAAATTACAAATAATATATATTACAAATAATAATATTATTAATAATAAAATATTATTTGTAATAATTTCGGTGCGTCGAGTAGACAAAACTTTTCAGTATTGTCATAGAGAGGAAAGGAGAGAGAGACAGTCGCGCCCGCGATTCAGATTATAGGTAAGAAAGAATTAGGCTCGCTCGTTGAGCGAGAACGAGAGCGACAAGGAGGGAATAATATTCTCTCTCTCTCTCGCTCGCTCAGCGCGTCGACAATTGCCGATCGCGTGGCTCACACGGATTGACCGAGCTGGCTGTGTGCGTATATGGGGGGGGGGAGGAGAATCCTCGTGCAAGCCCGTCACCAAATTCGCATCACTGATACCAATGATATCAAAACCGAACAAGCTACGGACAAGCGTAACTTGTAAATACCGGAGATCAATTGTTTATCAGTTCATAGACAATTAATATGACGAGATACCCGCGGAGACCCGTGTACTTCTCTTTCGTCTTTGCGTACAATTGCGATCAATAAAAAATTTTCACGAATTGTTCGGTTTTGACATCATTGGTATGTGTGTGTATGTATACAATTGCGTACACGTACAATTGCGATATACATTTATCACGTTAGCATTGATCATTTTTATTCATGCTAAAAGAAATAAGTATGATTATGTAAAGAATTTGTCTGCGTATTATTATACATTCTACATAGTTCTCCCTGTGATAGTAAAAATAACACACTTGAACAACCTCTACGCTCATATCACAAAGTCTGATCCACTGCGCTACTGAAGCAAATTGGTAATTCTTCTGCTATAACGACATTAACAGAAAAGACTAAACTTCAAACTACATTTCTCAAAAACATTTGAGATTTGCACCGTTTTTGGATAGCATTTGTTACTATTACATCAATATTATACTTTTCTAAAAGCAAAATCGCACGGTGATTTCAAGGATGAAGATTCCTCTTGTGTGAGATATTAATTATTCATTCTTTATTAATGGGAAAATATTTTTCTTTGGTTTAAATGTTCAAGAAAAGTTATTTGTCCTCTGAGAATCTTTCAATTTTTATGTTCGTGAAAAGTTTACAAAATTCGCAAAGAAAAAAAATTATTTTACTACCTACCTGTTCAAGAGTTGCGCATAAGAGATATTTTAACAAATCTGAATCTGAATCAGTCAACAAATTAAATTTTTCATTCAAAGAAGCATATGTAGGGTAAGCATAAGTAAGATAAGTATAAATAATAAATTAAATATTATTCTCTGAATATAATAATAAATAAATGTTTTTTTCTTTAGCTGAATCATCGAAGTAAATATTCTATTATAAATTGACTTTTCGGATTACAATATTACTTTGATTTTTCAGAGCTTTAAAATTGACTCTTCGGAATAAGCTATTAAATTGACTTTTCGGAGTACACTTTTGAATTGACTCTTCTGACTACACATTTGTTAGTTGACTCTGTGGAGTACATATTTTTTAATTAACTCTTCGGAGAGAAGAGAAGAGGAACATTTTCTATTTTATTTAAAAAATCTTAATTTTTGCAGAAAACTGATTGATGAAGAAAAAAATTAATTCACGACCTCAACGAAGATCTTAAAAAAATTACTGCAAGAAATGAAGTTGTTGTTATTATATACCATATTGTACAATATTAAAACATACGCGCAATAATTATCTATAATTTGCATATATGGGCGTTTATGTAATTATAAGTAATATAAAAGTCATGACAAATTAATGTGGCCGCGTGTTATCTCTGTCGTCATTGCTAGAAATCGTCCGAACTCTCGAAATTATTTTCTTCCCGAATTATGAATATAAAACAATTTGGAAAGGAAAATAAGGGGGTGAAAGGGGAGACGGCGCCGTCTGCCTTACGGTAACATGCTGGCTCGCTTCGTCGCGATTGTCTATTCGCTGGTGGTGAGACAAAGACCGATTCTTCGTTTTTATCTAACTAATCTAGCTCGCTCGTGAACATAGCACAGAACAGAACCAAATAATTATGGACATAGCACAGAATAGTACCAACAAATCGTGGACATTGGCTTAGTAGTTCATGTCCATGAAAAATGGACCCAGTTGGCGCTGCGAATCAGCCAACTTTTCCATAACGCTGTAAATGCAGCCATGCCCGCTCTCAGGCTTCTCTCTGATAGACGTAAACTTGAAATCTACGGCACAACCCTTTATTATGGTTGTAGCACGGACATAAACCGCCTGAAAGTGGATATAGCACGGACAGCCACCAGATGCATGTTTTACCGCCGAAACCTAAAAGTGGATGTAGCATCGTAGTTCCCTTCTCAAAATGGATGCAGATGGCACACATTCCCAGTGCGAAAAATCGGTGTCGCCGAAAACGCCGTGTTGGCCGCTTTCAGGTTCCTCTTAGGATAGTTGCCATTCTTGGCAACTCGTAACTGGGGCCGTGTTCCAAAATTCACTGCCAGCGCTGAAAGTTATAGTTTGCGTGACACAAACTATATATTTTCAGTACTGGCAGTGAATTTTGGAACACGGCCTGGGTGTTTGCAACTTATTTTAGACCGGGCTTAAAAGTGATTTATAGCTAATTAGATAGCTTGTAAATTATCGTTAATGATAAAATAGAGTCAAGAGCACGGTCTTGAATACAGGTCGGGATACTCCTACCTTTTTTTGGTGGTGGGGGTGACTCGCTTAGTGACGATATTTTTGGTTCGCCTTCTAACTGCGTACGCCGCTGCGTTGCAAGAACTTTTTGTCACGCATGCGCGTTGTAATAAATGTAAAATGAAAAAAGTATATGTATCTTGTTAGCTGAAAAATGTGAATGAGTGGTAGCATGAGATCCTTGCACTCTTACCGTTTTTAGTTCGATTCCGGTTAATGTATTTTTAACAAATATTTTACGAAAAGTAAGAAAATGTATTATTTAATTATTACGTATTGTAATTATGTAAAATACATATATTATGTTTACGCGAACGTTACTTTTGTAGTATCTTCCTTAAATTATTGTAACTTATGATAATTTACTCTGCATAAACGGGATTCTATTCAATAAATCCCCGTTTACGCGGAGTGAATTATCGTAAGTTACGATAATTCGAATAAGTTACTACAGAAGTAACGCTCGCGTAAACATAGTAGTAATAGTACTATCCCGCGATATTCGTAAAGTGAAATAAAATAATAAATCACTCCCGTTGTACATAGAAATAATGTTTATTTATCATACTGAGGTAAATGCAGAGGTAATAAATGTGAATTAATGAAAGATGTGATTACTTTTTGAAATAGCAATCCGTTTCCGCTTTTTATTCACAGAGTAAATGTTAACAATTATAATTACATTTATTTATCATGCAATGTTATAAACTTATCGAAATAATTCATTGATTTGTAAGTTTTGATATTTTTTTTTCTGTACAAATACTTTTTTCTTCTTTTCGTTTTCTTGAAATGTAAACTGTCTCATTCTCATTCGAATGTAATATTGGAGTGTATATGACAGGAGATGTGAGGCATGTGTTTTGCACGGGAATGAAAAAATGTATGAGTCCAAAACTTCATCTATTGTTTCATCAAAGACATGTTTGCTTGCAGCATGCTTAGAAAAACAATCCTCGATAAAACGTATCAGTTTAAAAAAGGTTGTGTTAGGATGAATCAGCCTTCCGTTTGATTTAAGGTCGACCAATTTCGAAAGCGAACTGTGATTGTTGGGATCTTGTATTAACGCTGCATGACAATTTACACATTCACCATAGCACCGCAAAACTTGTTTGCATACGTAGCCTAGAAAAATGTTAATCATAGCAACATACTTAAACGATTGGTTTCATATAAACGAAGAATGTGAAATGTAGAAAATAAAACGCTTTGCACAACTATGTAAATAACATATAACACATGCTTTTCAAACTCCATGCGTGCAGCAACCGCATGCAAATAAGGACAGGACAGCTGAAAATTTAAAATAAGTGCAATTAAGTGTGCAAATATATTTTAAAGTATTATTAGGAACATACGATTTTATGTAACCGGATATCAAGTCATGGGCATAGTAAATGCCCAATATTATCGTACATGTAATCTTGAAGAATGTTTTATTATTTTTCACCGACTTGATCCAAAGATTCCAGCATCACCTGCTCAATGTCAATTATTAGTAGACAAGTAAAACAACACATGTGCAATTTTCATAATGGTAATCTAGAATGTTCATAATTCACATTTCTGTTTATGCATACAGTAGTGTGAAAGTTGTTTCTGAAGAATGCATTTCGTGTTGTTTTTTCTTTCAAGGACAAATTTAGGGGTGGAAAGAATAAAATCAGGAGATGTTATTTGTTAGTTTAGGATACCTGTTGCATAATAAATGATACAATCGACAACACTAGGAAGGGTGTAGTTATGGTCGTCTGCGAAAATATTTTGATCTTCGACGTATTCGCTGTTTAAAATCTCGTCCTATTCTTATTTTTTCACGGCTTTGTGTCATTTTTGATTCCGGTTTTCTGCTTATCTCTTTGAGGTCATTTACTGTAATTAGTATCTTTTGCTCAGGTTCAGATACAGTACAATTTCTGTACTTCGGCGGCTTCAAAATACTATATATCGAAAGTAATTTGTATATGTGCAGAAAAATCGGACAAGTCGGATGGTCATTACAACCCGCCGCTTGGCGGATGGTGCCGAAAAAGTTCTGAAAGAAACATATTTATTTATTTATTTTTCATCGCCGTGTATAATGATAAAAACCAAATATTTTATGAATATAACTTTGATTATGTTTTTTTATTTAACTTTCATTATGCTTAATTTTTATATGAATCCAGCGGCCCTCATATAGTCATCAGGGGTTAAACAAAGTATTAAAGTATTATTGAGCAATTTTACCTCCAAGTTGTCCTGGTTCACTTTCCCAGTTAATAGATATTTGAAATCGTAGCGCGCCTCCAAATACTGACATAAGTCCATCGTAGATTGGAGTGACAAACGAAGACCTCTTGCGGTCTCCTGAGTCAAAAACTCATGCTCGTTAATTTCCCCCATAATTTGAGCGGTCTCCCCCCTTGAGTCGTTCAGCCATTGTATTGAACTTCGCAGAACCTAATAATGAAAACGTCTCAAATTGTATAAAGAAGATAATAAAAACTGGAAGTAGGCAAAGGTCTTGAACAGAAACGTCTATGAATTCAAACTGTGGACGCTACTTATCAGTTAAATGACGAAACCGAGAACTACATTGGATGGTATGATAGAACGTTTACCTGGAAATCGTAAGAATTAGAAGTAACTCCTTGATTCGGAACTTTCCGATTTAGAGCGTCGAACAAGTCGTTCATTCGCTTACAAAACTCAATAGTCGCTTCACAGCCTTTTAATTCTTGACACTTTTCAGATACGTATAACTGAAGCCCATTCGCCACTGAATTGCTGAATATCTGATAAAAAATAATAAAAAAATCTATACCACAAATAATATCATAATATATCATAATATATCATAATATATCATAATAAATATTAAAAATTATTCGAATCGTATCATTTACACCTGTGTTGCGAGCCTAACACGCATTTTAGCTGTGCTATCTAATTCTACGTGTCTCAAAGTCAGCCGAGGACATGCTCGAGCATTTCCTAATTACTCGTTACTGTCCAATTTGTGTAGAGTTTTAAAATATTCCCATTTGATCGGATCATTCCTTGCGTTCATCTACAACAAAATATATATGCAAAAGGAGACGTAGTAGTGAGAATTCTATCAATGCATCAATATAAATTCATATACATACTCGTAGTATTTTCTTGTTGTATAAACGATTTCTCACATTCTTGACAAGATGAGGAACGTCAGAGAACATAAACACGCGATCATTATCCAAGGGATGGATAAACCATGTCCGAGTCTCATTGATCGTGCTTTTTATACCCAGATTTTTTCCCATCTTCGTATTTGTCGCAGCTCCATCGGAAACAATTCCATGCACTATGGCCCCAGATTCCTCCAACAGAACGATTGCTTTAACTGCTATTTTTGCTAGTTCGTCGCCCCTCACGGGATTTTTTTATGCAAAGACTGCCACTGGCTGCGTGTAGGTGTCTGCGAGTGGTTGAAACATTAACATAAGTCCGTGAGTCGCTTGATCCTTTATACTCGTCGCTTGAGGTCCTTCGTCACCAAAATCAACTAATCCAGAATAGGTGAGGGTTTTCGAGCATACAGAAATCGATTTTCGGAGATTGATCTCATCGAGCAACAAAACTCCGTGGCGTTGCATCGGTTTTTTGGAAGCAAAACTTTTTTTGAGCAGTTGTAAGAAATTGCTATCGAAGCCGCATTTTGTGTTGATATTTGTAAAATAACTTCGAATAGTTCGGGTGCACGGTAATGGGATAACGTTTTTACGTAAAAATTCGTAATATCCATGCGAACGTATGTTCATTAACATACAGAGCATTATCCATTCTTCTGAATATCGGTGACCTCTCTTATAGGTTTTTGCTGAAGTTATTATTTCCATCAACGTATTTTGCATTGTTTTTGGTATATTCAAGGACATTTTTTCTCCAATGTTTCGTCCTGAATATTTGCCAGCTCGTTTTGCTTAGAGATAAACTGATCTTGCAACAAGGCGATTCGAATTTTTGATCGATTTTTCATTCGACGCGTTACGCTCAATTTTTTTCTCAAGGCATTTATTTTCTTAAGATCAATTGGATTTGTGGTTCCCACGACTCTTTTTACTTGATCACGCTTTTTAAAACGTGCCTTTTTTTGCAGCAACGTGTTTTTCAATATTGTGCAACGTTTGCACCTTTTCGTTTTGGTGGTTAATTCACAATCGGTATGATGCCAAACATTGCAAGAAGTTCGATACGCGATGTCTTGTTGAATAAGACATTCTTCAACTGGACCAACTCCTTGACAAACTGGCATGCTTTCGAATTTCGACAAAACGGCATGTAGCGACGTTACATCGTTCATATTTTGCAAGATCTTAATTTCTTGAATGTCGACCGATTTTCCAAAAATCTTGTAATCAATTGTGCCGTCTACGTCGTCGATTATGACACTTTTGTCTACAATAGGACCATCTGTGTCATTATTGGTCATCAACCGTACGTGTGAGAATATCAAATACCGTTTTGTTCCTCTGTACGACTCGGTGAAACTCCACGACTTTGGTATTGTGATTAACGAATCTTTGTACGCTAAAACATATAAAATATATATGTAATGATATTATTCGTATTATCAGACCCTAAATCTTATAATCCCTGCAAACGTTCGTACCAATACTATATTTGTTCATTTTTATATATAGTTAATGTAGATACAATAATAGCAACACTTACACGCCATGCTGATACTTTTCATGAGCTTTAGGTCAACCGAGTCCGATATTCTCTCACAATCAGTGAAACCATTTGTTTCTTTTTTGCTTTGCTGGCAATCAATTGCACTCAAATTCTCTGTATTGACATTCGTGCTTTCAGAGAGCAAAAACTCGTCAATGTCATCGGCTGTAACAGAGTGTATAATATAATAGCTATTACGAAAATAGCATTATGGAATGGCTGCATACAGTAGGAATCAATTGCTAGATTGCTATTTGAATTCGTGGAATACAATAAAGCATGATAATATTTACTTGTCACATCAACAGACTGTGGAATAGGCAATGTGATTTCGATAGTGTATTGATTTCGATTTTGATAGTGTACAATGCACGTCTGAGTTAAGCGATCCATTACTCGCAGCATCTACACCCAACTTTTCTTCCTGCAAATCCTCGTCCTTGAAAACTAACGTAGTCGAGGAAAACTCATAGAAAATCGTGGGCACAGCAGATTTAGATAAACGAGTTCGCAGGTACTTAGCCTGAACAAATTACATAAAATCAACTTATACAAATTGGGTATCTGATTTTTAAAGTCTGGAAATCGAGATACACTGAGACTACTATATCTAGCTCTTAATTATCTTTTTTAAATTTCTTTAAACTTCAGGATAAGATTACTAGTCACATAAGTCTTGAATTATAGTGTCAATATATAGATATATTATTAAAATTTCTTTTGACGCGACAGAATATTTTTTTTCATAACTGAGCTTACCTCGGTTACCACGTTTCCTTGTGCATCGCGCATTACGAGCTCCCTTATTATACTTGCTTTATCAAAATGTTTTTCACATACGCATTGGTTGGGTTTCAGGTCCTTTATGCCAGGGATTGCAGATATCCATTTTTTACGCAATTCGTCGCATTTTGGCACTTTAAAAACTGAACACTTCACTGCGACACTTTTGCATCCAGTCTTGCATTTCGGCACGACACAATACTTTGTCATTGTTAATTCACTACGACTTTGTGCGCTTGTTACACTGTATTTCGCTGGGTAAACCCAAGTTTGCAATGACCAAATTGCGATAACCTTCTATATAAATTATCATTAACTCCGCAATGACAGCCGCTCACGAAGTTAGCGCAGCGAGATAGCACTCTTAACTTACAGCGCTCCAAGTGGTGATAGTGCCAACTAAAAATGCCTTCACTAAGCGGGTCACTCCCTCCATAGGAGTTTCCCGACCTGTATTCAAGACCGTGGTCAAGAGTATCGGTGAACAAGAATATCGCATATCTACTTTGTTTTAAGTGTAGACAGTGGAATTTAGTGTAATTATAAAAAATCAACTGAAACGTTTGCTTCTTCTGTTTTATGTATTACATTACTACAGTATGTTGCGTGTGATAAAAAAATTTCAATATTTTCGATATTTTTCATCTGTGGCCTTGCCAGCACCAAATATTAATCCGCCGATTTTATATACAGGTGTAAGTGTATAGATATTAGGAAAAATAGTTGTATAGATAAGTATTTTCTAATGTAAGTTTATTCTCACAAAAATTTTTGGTAATTGTACAGAATATTCTCCTCGTCTATAAAATCAACGAAAATATATTTAATCGACGCGTTTGGCAAGTCAAACAACTTTTCTATTTGGAAAAATCGTCGCTCTGCCTTATGAAGCGAGATATTGTTAAAGTTGACGGCAATTTAGGTTAGGAAATGTCACGGAAGTGACAGATAATAAAAAATAAATCTTCGCCTTATTAAAAAAATGAGCCTACAATATACTAAAAATGGATACAATCAAAATACAATTATATACAATTAAATACAATTATATACAATTAAAAATCAATTAAAATGTTTTATATTTATATATTTAATATTTATATTTTTATATACATATATTTTTGTTGATATTTGAGATTTATTTGTATTTTTTGAGATATATTTTTATATTTATTTTTATTTCTATGTCATTTTTATACATTATCTCATTTACACTTACTATTTCAGCTATGTCTACCACTTCTTTTATTTTCTTTTAATTCTTTTGCTTACTAAAAAGATGAGTGTACACTAAAAATGAATAGAAAAGATTAACAAGTTCCTTACACAAGGGAGGATGTATCATAAATCAGAAGTAGAAGAATGATAGCATGTGCTATCTTATTATGTAGAACTGATCCTATTCCTCTTGTTATGTAATAAAATAGTATATACTATGATTCTTCCACGTTTGATTCATGATACATCCTACCTTGCGTAAGGGTCTTGCTAATCTTTTCTATATCCATTTTTAGTACAATATATTGTAGACTCATTTTTTTAGTAAGGTGAAAGATTTAAAAGAAAATAAGAGAAGTGGCAGACATAGCTGAAATAGTAAGTGTAATTGAGGTAATGTATAAAAATAAATAGAAATAAAAATAAATATATAAAATATATTTCAAATATCAATAAAAATATAAGTGTATAAAAATATAAATATAAAATAATTAAATATAAAACATTTTAATTGATTTTTTGATTCAGCATTATGTTAGCAGTTACAATTAAGTGCAACAAATGTGACAATAATATTAATTTAAATAAAGAGACATTAATATCAGTTACATTAACATTAATGTTAATGTAAATTAGAAACATGAACATTAATATATTGATGTAGAAAATGGTATTATGTGAAAAATATGCATAAGAAACATGTATCAAAACAGTGTGATTTTGATAAAAGTGCGAAAGCAAGTACTTCATTCAGGGACAGTAATCTACATGTGGCAATAATATGCATAATTGTTGCATGTTTTTTAATGCACATTTTTAAAAAATCAATTAAAATGTTTTATATTTATATACTTATATTTTTATTGATATTTGAAATATATTTTATATATTTATTTTTATTTCTATTTATTTTTATACATTCTCTCATTTACATTTACTATTTCAGCTATGTCTGCCACTTCTCTTATTTTCTTTTAAATCTTTCACCTTACTAAAAAAATGAATTTACAATATACTAAAAACGGATACAGAAAAGATTAGTAAGGCCCCTACGCAAGGAAGGATGTATCATGAATTAAAAGTGGAAGAATCATGGCATATGCTATTTTATTACATAACAAGAGGAACAAAATCAGTTCTACATAATAAGATAGCACATGCTATCGTTCTTCTGTTTCTAATTCATGATATATCCTCTCTTGCATAAGGGCTTTGCTAATTTTTTTTGTATCCATTTTTAGTATATTGTAGACTCATCTTTTTAGTAAGGCAAAGATTTAATTTGGTAATTATCCAGTTTAGGGGCTCCGCCTTAGAATTCGATAAAAATAGACTCAATCAACGCGTTTTTTAATAAGGAGCAACTTTTCCTGTGGGAAAATTGTCGCTCTTCACTGCGAAACGAAATAAAAATTGTTAAAGTTGACTGGTACAATAGGTTAGGAAACCTGTCAAAATTCCGGATGGGTTCGCAACTTTCCACGCGCAATGAGGACAAGGTGAGTGCGGGAGGGGGGGCCGAAGGCCCCCCTCGCACCCCCCGTGTGTGTGTGTGTGTGTACATATGTTTGAGGCATTTTTATTTATTAAACCAACGAATATTGTACACTCATTAATTTAGTAAAGCAGAAAATTTTAGTACAATTTTAATAAGGTAAATATCTTTCATCAAATGTCATTAACTTATCAGTTTCGTCATAAAAAAATTATTAACAATTAAAGATCATAACTATCGATTCCACATTTATTTTTAATTTTTTAAATTTATTAAAATTGTACTAAAATTTTCTGCTTTACTAAATTAATGTACTGTGTAATGAGTGTACAATATTCGTTGGTTCAATGAATAAAAATGCCTCAAACATATGTACACACACACACACACACGGGGGGTGCGAGGGGGGGCCTTCGGCCCCCTCCTCCCGCACCCACCCTGTCCTCATTGCGCGTGGAAAGTTGCGAACCCATCCGGAATCTTAACAGGTTTCCTAACCTATTATACCAGTCAACTTTAACTATTTTTATTTTGTTTCGCAGTAAAGAGCGACAATTTTCCCACAAGAAAAAGTTGCTCCTTATTAAAAAACGCGTTGATTGAGTCTATTTTTATCGAATTCTAAGGCGGAGCTCCTAAACTGGATAATTATCTTTATTTTTTATCTGTCACCTTCGTGACAGATTCCCTAACTTAAATTGCCGTCAACTTTAACAATTAATATCTGGCATAAGGCAGAACGACGATTTTTTCAAATAGAAAAGTTGTTTGTCTTGCTAAAACGCGTCGATTAAATATTTTTTCGCCGATATTAGAGGTGAGAATGGCATTCTGCATAATTACCAAATAGAAATACATCTTGTTTAAATATCTTTTCATACTACATGAAAAAAAGATCATATATGATTATATATAATTGTATAAAATATGATTATATGTAAATTACATATAAATTTTATCTATATGATCACATATACAAACATATGTCCATACAGAAGGAAATAATGCTAAATGAAAATAGGAACAAATAGTTTTATTTAAATGAATGTTGACACATCATCTACTACTAGAAACATAAGCATTTACTGCGATTGTATTTACATAACAATATTTTCCTCATTGTAGACTTGTATAATAATTATATATAATCATAGATAGAAAAAAATTTATATATCAGGTGTAGTAAAAAGAAATCCATTATTTTTGCATGAAATTGAAGGCTTTAATTACCATACTTAGAATGATCCGATTTAGGTCAAATATGCGCCGTTTTGTTCGATAACTTGTTGCCATTTTGAAGGTAATTTCATTATGCCTCTCTCATAGAAGCCCTCGTCCCTATTGGCAAAAAATTGAGAGAGTCGGTTTTCACAAGCCTCTCTTGAAGCGAATTTTTCACCAGCAAAATTGTTCGCCATGGACAGGAACAGATGGTAATCACTTGGTGCCAGGTCCGGACTATAAGGGGGATGCATAAGAACCGCCCAACCAAACTCCCGGAGCTTCTGGCGAGTCACTATCGATGTGTGTGGCCTGGCGTTGTCCTGATGGAACACAATTCCTCTCCTATTGGCCAAAGCTGGTCGCTTCTGGGCGATTGCTTCCTTCAGACGGTCCAATTGTTGACAGTACAGTTCCGAGTTAAGAGTTTTGCCGTAGGGGAGCAGCTCATAATAGATAATTCCTTGCCAATCCCACCAAACACACAGCAAAACCTTCCTGGCCGTCAATCCTGACTTGGCCACCGTTTCCGCCGACTCACCGCGATTCGACCACGACCGTTTTCGCTTGACGTTGTCGTAAGTGATCCACTTTTCATCACCAGTGACCAACCGCTTCAGAAATGGGTCGATTTTGTTGCGATTCAGCAGCGATTCGCAGATGGAAATTCGGTCCATGAGGTTAATTTTTGCGTTAACTCGTGTGGCACCTACATATCGAGCTTCTTTTTGTATCCAGCCTTATTCAAATGGTTCCAAACGGTTTTTTGTGCAATCTTTAGCTCTTGGGCAATCGAAACAGTGCTTACATGACGGTCGGACTCGACAATGTCCATGATTTTATCGATATTTTCGACAATTGGCCTTCCAGTGCGTAGTGCATCTTTGACATCGAAATTACCGGAACGGAATCGACGAAACCAAAATTGCACGTGATTGGCTGTTACAGTATCAGGACCATAAACACTATTCACATTTTCAGCCGCCTGGCTTGCGTTTTCGCCTTTATCGAAGAAAAACTGTAAAATATAGCGTATTTTCTCTTTGCTAGTGTCCATCTTTGACTCGCGCTTAAACAAAACTGAGTCAACTAATCACAAAACTGTCAGAAAAGTTTTTTTAGTACGAAATCTCATCTTTCTAACGCCATCTAGTGGAACCCGATCGGACTTATACAACGCGAGATACAGATAACTAAAGCCATCTATTGGAAAAATAATGGATTTCTTTTTACTACACCTAATATATGATCTTCTCGAATGTGATGTGAAAATAAAATTTGTTGTTATTATAATTCATTGAAAATATGATGAAAAATTATAGCAAAATGGTAGATTATTACGATCCCAGTAAGTAAAATGCTAGCAGAATGCGCGCAGATTGATGCCAATTTCGATCAGATCCCAACATCAAAACCATAGCCATCTATGTCCTCATTAGGCTCGTATTTTATTGACAGGACCTGAGTGACAGGCCGTGCGAGTAGATTATCGATAAAAACCGCGCAGGTCCTGTTGCTAAATTACGCGCAGAGTTTGCTCGATTCCTGCTGCCAATCTGCCGTCAAATTATTACAAGTCTTGTGCGGTTTTTGCTACAAATCTGCCGTCAAATATCTGACTATAATTTTTTTCTTTAACTACCAACTTATCGTACGTACAGTTAGGTAAACTGTCGTACATGCGAAGTTTAGTGCCATCGAAGAAAATGCATCGCCAATGATCACTACAATTACCTCCAATGATCTGTAAGCTTCTGTTGCTCTGACTAGCTACGATCATGTGAGGTAATTCTAAATATAGCACACTTTGTGTTTCAAATGCAGAAGTTTCTCTTACGACGCGTAAAAATCGATCCAACGATTCGTCGTTTAACTTGCTGCATCTAGGCAAGACATTTTCTTTCATGAAAAAAATAGGAGCAATCATGTCATCCAGAATTTTTTTATGTCTCGGCATCATCTATTGTTAGATCTCGTTTGTCATTTGAATAACTAACAATGACACAATCGTCATCTTGCTCCAAATCTAGAGAAGCAATAGTTTGCAAAACATTTGATTTTAATCGTTTGCTCTCTTGGATGCTTTCTCTTTCTATATTTCGTCGGTTAGTTTTTCGACTAATAAATTTTTTGCATGCTTGTTCTTTAGTTTTGATTATATATCTCGGATCTCTGATTGGCATATGCCTATTATGGCGGCTGTCCAAGATTTTCGGAAACATGCATTCATTATAGAAGCGTGTCAAATAGGGCAGCATCTTATTTTTCCAAAAAGCAACGTCTTTGTTAATACGTAACGTTTTAAAACTTTTTGGCGTCCATATAACAAAAATGCAGTAATCTCGCTGCGTTATATTCAATTGCCCTTGAACCTGATAAAAATATCGGTGATTCCGATTCATTTCATCAGGATTTTTTCTATCAAAAATGCCTCTCAATTGAGGCAATTTCTTTATAGCCTCGTCTGCTGTCAAATGCTCAGCTGACAAAGGACGTTTGATTTCGACGAGACCATCTTTTTCAACGAGTCCGTCAGGAGAAGCACCTAAGCATGGATTTTCATCATCAATCTGTTCGCGATCTGTTCCCGACACTCGTTTTATTTTTTTATCTTCCATCTACTAGTCGAGATTCTCTGTTTTTCACAACTTTTATCTGTCGTCCTTTTTCCAATTTCTCGACAACGAGAGGGACACTTTTGTACATGTCTTTATGCACTTGCGTTAGAACTTGTTGCGTATATACTGCCCCTGCAATTCTAGCATTGTAAGAGCCTCGTTCATCAAAATGAATGCGCTTTCCACCGATGTCTTCGCAGATTATCGAATTGAACGATTCTGCACGATTATTTGTTACATTGCATAACAAGCTATCAGAATGAGCGCTTATAAATCTGAAAGCTTCTATTTTCGCTTACAGACCGTGCAACTTTAAAAATGGTACATAATTTTTCTCCATTTCGTCGCGGTCATCTGTGCATGTACGACCGCGTTCTTTACATCGTTTATGCTCACCATAAATATGGCTAGGAATATTTAAAATATCTTTTTGTAATTCCATAACCTTGTAATAATGAGGTCGCCCTTCTTTATTTCGTATAGCGACTGCTTTTCTCAATTCCCTTCGCATATTTACAATGTTGTTTTCTACAACATTTCGTATTTGCACAAAGCCACGTTTTCTTTGCATTTTCGGCTGAGTCGTTTGTAATACGATTCTCAGCTTCTTGTACAGATTACGAAGCAGGTGATTTATGCATTCCACTTCCTTTACCATCACCTTTTGCTTGCGATATGGATTATTATTTATATTTGTTAGCTGATTATTCGCGTTATCATGCGTAACGTCGTAACGCTTTCGTCGGACGTTTTTTTCGAGCTGCTTATATGTTGCGGCATACACGAAGTCAGCGCGCAACACCGATTTTTCACTGTTTCCCAAATGCATATACGTATATATCATTGTGTGAGTGACATCATTACGCGACACATTGTACCACTGGAGCAGTAGTATATATCACCGAATATACCAACTCGCACAATATGCATTTGTGTAGAGACAGTGGAGAATCGCTGTCATGAGTTCGTTTCATAAGTGTCACTAACACTCTTATCTAACAGTTGTAGCAGCAATAAACATTTACTTCATACCTTATCGGTGGGAAAGTTGTAGCTATGGCTAAGAGAGATGCTTTACCATTAAAATGACACTAAACACGATACAAATCGCATATTTTTTAACTGACTACATATTCAATATTAGTATTATATATTTATTCAATAATTGCCCGATTTCTGTCGTGTATGATGTTATTTTAATGATAAAACATCTCATTAAGTCATTACAATTATTTTAAAACAGGTAAAATGCAAAACGTAAAAGTTGTAATTTTCATGTTAGAAAATATTTAGATGCCTGAGTTCCTTACTACGGACAGATTCCCGAAGCGAGAGCGAGAACGAGTAAAGAGGAAGCGAGATGACACTTCTTCGAAAAGTGCCGAAGCTCGCAGCGATCTATTTACGTATCGCTTTACATAGTGACATCTCGCTTGTTCTTTACTCGTTCTCGCTTTCGCGATATCGGGAATCTCTCCGTAGCAGTGAACTCACGACTATAAGTACCTTCTAGCATGAAAATTACAACTTTTATGTTTCGCGTTTTATTCGTTTAAAAATTATTGCAATTGCTTCATGAGATGTTTTACCATTAAAAAGACACCAAACACGACACAAATAGGACAATTTATAAATAAATATATAATACAAATGTAAATATATAATACAAACATCTATTTAATTAAAAATTATGTCATTTCAATCTATTTGCGTATTAATGAAATGTGATGGAGTTTCGCAAAAGAGACTTTCAAATGTTTGATGTCATAATTCTCTAGCAAATACATAATAAGTTTTAGAGCTAGCAGACGAATATCTGGCGGCGATGGTGTACGGACCCATCACCCGGCGGGTTGGGGTTCTCGATTTCCGTAAGTCGCAATTGCGAATTTTCTAAAGGGAACGACCACCATTCCCTCGCACCGGCGGAGAAGTTATTATGGCCCTGCATTGACTCAGATAAAAAAAATTCCCGCACCGGCTGGATATGTTTCTACCCCTGATACCACCGCCAGATATCCGTTCTTTTGCATATTTTTTTTTTAAGAAAACTCAGACAGTGATGCGAATTTGGTGACGGGCTTGCACGAGAATCCCCCTCGCGATGCACGCACACACAGCCGGCTCGGTCTATCGGTGTGAGCCACGCGATCAGCAATCATCGGCGCGCCGAGCGAAAGAGAAGATCATTCCCTCCTTCTCGCTCTCGTTCTCGCTCAGCGAGCGAGCCTAATTCTTTCTCGCCTATAATCTGAATCGCGGGTGCGACTGTCTCTCTCTCCTCTCCTCTCTATGACAATACTGAAAAGTTTTCTCTACTCGGTGCGCCGAAATTATTATGCATAATACTTTATTATTAATATTATTATTTGTGATATTTATTATTTGTAATTTTATTTGTAATTGTATAATAATGCTACAAATAATACAAATTTTTACAAATAAAATTTTTGTCATTTGTAATATTTCTAATAGTACAATATTAATAATATTCAGCGCCAAGAAAATGAAAAATATTTTATTAATTATTTTGCGGAAGCGGGCAAGTTTACAGTTTTGACTGTTGAATTGTTTAATAATATTTTAAGAATAATTTTAAGTTGTACAAGGATGTAATATGAAATATAAAAGAATATTGTAATAGAATCAAGAAATACGAAATGAAACTTCCTTGCTTTTATCTCAATATCCTCTAAGTTAATAAATATTCTTCAAACATACAAATATCAGGTGTAGTAAAAAGAAATCCATTATTTTTCCAATAGATGGCTTTAGTTATCTGTATCTCACGTTGTATAAGTCCGATCGGGTTCCACTAGAGCGTTAGAAAGATGAGATTTCGTACTAAAAAAACTTTTCTGACAGTTTTGTGATTAGTTGACTCAGTTTTGTATGAGCGCGCGTCAAAGATGGACACTAGCAAAGAGAAAATACGCTATATTTTACAGTTTTTCTTCGATAAAGGCGAAAACGCAAGCCAGGCGGCTGAAAATGTGAATAGTGTTTATGGTCCTGATACTGTAACAGCCAATCACGCGCAATTTTGGTTTCGTCGATTCCGTTCCGATAATTTCGAAGTCAAAGATGCACCACGCACTGGAAGGCCAATTGTCGAAAATATCGATAAAATCATGGACATTGTCAAATCCGACCGTCATGTAAGCACTGTTTCGATTGCCCAAGAGCTAAAGATTGCACAAAAAACCGTTTGGAACCATTTGAATAAGGCTGGATACAAAAAGAAGCTCGATGTGTAGGTGCCACACGAGTTAACGCAAAAATTAACCTCATGGACCGAATTTCCATCTGCGAATCGCTGCTGAATCGCAACAAAATCGACCCATTTCTGAAGCGGTTGGTCACTGGTGATGAAAAGTGGATCACTTACGACAACGTCAAGCGAAAACGGTCGTGGTCGAATCGCGGTGAGCCGGTGGAAACGGTGGCCAAGTCAGGATTGACGGCCAGGAAGGTTTTGCTGTGTGTTTGGTGGGATTGGCAGGGAATTATCTATTATGAGCTGCTCCCCTACGGCAAAATTCTTAACTCGGAACTGTACTGTCAACAATTGGACCGTCTGAAGGAAGCAATCGCCCAGAAGCGACCAGCTTTGGCCAATAGGAGAGGAATTGTGTTCCATCAGGACAACGCCAGGCCACACACATCGATAGTGACTCGCCAGAAGCTCCGGGAGCTTGGTTGGGCGGTTCTTATGCATCCCCCTTATAGTCCGGACCTGGCACCAAGTGATTACCATCTGTTCCTGTCCATGGCGAACAACTTTGCTGGTGAAAAATTCGCTTCAAGAGAGGCTTGTGAAAATCGACTGTCTCAATTTTTTGCCAATAGGGACGAGGGTTTCTATGAGAGAGGCATAATGAAATTACTTTCAAAATGGCAACAAGTTATCGAACAAAACGGCGCATATTTAACCTAAATCGGATCATTCTAACTATGGTAATTAAAGCCTTCAATTTCATGCAAAAATAATGGATTTCTTTTTACTACACTTGATATATATATATAGTTAATTTAATTTATAATTTATAATAATAATTAGATAATTAAAATTAAATAATTAAAATTTAGATAAAAATTTTCTCATACACTATATATTTTATAGATAAGATTTACGGTCTTTTTGCAATTTAAATCATTAATAATATATTTAACAAACACTAATATATTTAAGAAACGCAGTTTTATTATTTATTAATGTTTTCTGTTTCATTTTTATGCTTACAGAATAAAAAACCATACAGCAGGGATCGAACCTCAGCCGTCACCTCGGTAGTCCGTTACCTTCGCTGCTGCGCTACGCCGCTTCGTTGAATATCCTTCTTACTAACTCGTACACTTTGTTGACTCTTTTCGTTAGACCGTTTTTTCTCGAAAACGAAGAGGTATTGCGTCGTATGCTATTACCATGAGTTATTAGTAGTCAAGTACTATTAACTCCGTAAGTTTCGTTCCAAACCGTTTCCCGGTCGATGCGTCCTCCCCTTGTTAGACGGGAGTCTCAATTTTTCTGGAATTTGCACAATTCCATCGACGCACGTCTCCAACAAGTTGTTGCACGCCAAGGGCATTGGACAGATTATTAAAACGGTTCTTTTCAGAACCAAACATCAAACGGCTCTTTTCAGAGCCACCCAAATATTAACAAAGGAACACTTCCGTATGTGCGCATAATTATTTGATTAATCAAAAATTCAATTTGCTTGCAATCAACGTCACATATATGCACCGCACCAATCTCTCACTTAGATCCAATATCGCGTATGTGTGACGGTATACAATTTTTTTCTATATTTATCTATTTAATATTATTACGTAAAAAATAACACGGTTTACATTGTGACAAAAGTTCTCCAAATAAAAGTGGCAGACTTTATATTCTCCCGCTTTCTCACATACATGTCTTTATCGACGCAACAACTATTCTTTCGCTGCTCGTGTTACCATTGCAGTGTCGGTAAAGTCGTCGATAAGTTGAGCGCTCGGGCGGCCGGCCGCTGAGAGCTGGTGTACAATAGCATGCCAGAGAGGGAGACCTCCATTTCCCCTCTCGCTGAACGAACCGATGCAATACAGTGTACGACATACGTGCGACATACGACAACGTCTTCCGACTGATTGTAAACGCGGCTTAATGAGCGTGCAATCGAGGGGCCAAAGATACGAGAGTTTCAACCACTAATCTTTTTATTAGCTGCACTGATTGAAAAATCCTTTTGCATAATGAAAGTACTTATAATAACGAAGTCTGGAAAGAAGAATTTTATGTAAAATTCGACAAAAAATTTAACAACTACAGTTTCATTGTCATAATATTACTCTACGCATGAAACAGACAAGGATAGTACGATTGTGTTTGCCTGCAGCTCCATCGATTACGATTATGCGGAACTAATCTACTGTTCTGTTTTACACCAAAGTGTAGCAAAAATTTTCCGCACACACACACATCTAAGCCATTTTTTCCCAAATACCATTTTTTTTACACTGATTTCTAAGCTCATTTCTGTTACTTTAGTATTATTCTTTCATATTATGGCTAATATGGAAGCAAGAGCTTTTGCGCGGATAAACTGCAGAACTGTTATAATTAATAAGTAAAGTTACGAGCTGACGCAGAACATGATAACGAAACTGTAATTTTTTAATTTTTCGTTGAATTTTACAGAAAACTCTTCATTCCATACTTCGTTATTATAAGTACTTTCGCTGTACAAAAGGATTTTTCAATCCGTATAGCTAATAAAAAGAATAGTGTTTGAGAAAATTGAGTCAATTTATCGGTAAAACAGCCGACTCCAGGATCCCTTTAAGTTTTTATAGTACATAATATAAACAACATTACAATATTTTAATAATTGCATTGTATGTTATTATACATTTTTAAACAAAAAGGTAAAAAAAAAGGCGCCATGTACAAGCCATGTACAAGCACAACACGTATTGTATTATTTTTAGAAATTTCAAATTCAAATTATCTTTTTTTATGGTATATATGTATACATAACAAGTTTTTACAAGTAAAACTTATATGAAACTTATCTTTTTAAACAAAAAGGTAAAAAGGCGCCAAGTACAAGCGCAACACGTATTGTGTTATTTTTAGAAATTTCAAATTCAAATTATTTTTTTTAAGGTATATATGTGTACATATCATAAGATTTTTATAAGTAAAACTTATAACTATTAGGAGTACAAATAAGTTTCCGTCGTTTGACAAAAGATGGCCCCACCAGAAGGTTATGTTGAAATTTTTTTTTTTTTTTTGGTGACGCAGGGGAAATCCATCATGGATACCCCCGACCCTGGGGGGGGGGTCGGGGGTTATGTCGGACTCTTACCGACTAAAGCCCCTGCGGGATGCCTACCTGTCGGACCGATAATGTGGGAAGTCAGGGGCACTGCTCCCGCAATCCCTCCCCGACACTCCTGCCCCAGGGCTCGTTTTCCGAGCCCCACGCCACCTGTTAGCGCGCCCTGTTCCGCAAAGGGAATCCAGGGCGCGGTCCCGGTCGGTCTAAGACCGACCGGTTGGCCTTCTGGTTTCACCTATAGGGTGAGGGGGCATCCGCCCTCACCCCTTACCCCTCCCGTTAGTCAGGAAGGGAGGGTTTCTGGGGGAGTCCCGTCCCCCAACGGGACACCATTCCCCCCATTCCCTGCTTGTCCAAAGCAGGGGGGATCCGGACTCTACACCGTAGAGTTCCCGGATCCCCCCTGTCAACGGAGGCGGACCCGAGGCGGCCGAAGGCTTGGACCCCCGCTACTCGGGGGTCCTTCCGCTTCCTCGGCCGGTGTCACTTCGGGCCCGCTATCTAATTGTTCCCCCCCCCCATGGGTCGCCGTCTGACCGCGTCCAAGAAGTAAATCAAAAGTTCCAGCAAATGACGCTTATTCGGCACAAAACTTGACATTTCCGCACGAAAAAAATTATGTGATGCTGATACGGAGTCACTAATACTTCAAGGTTATGTTGTTACCAGATGTCCAAACTTACGATATTACGTGTTACATTTGACAATTTCAACATAACCTGTGGCCCTTACCCTGGAGAAGTGGGGGGACATTTTGTCCGACCCACGGGGGTACGGGCGCGAGACGGCGGAGGCTGTCCGCCCCTGCCCGCCCGAGTGGGCAGGCAGGAGGGGATACGGATTTTCCTTCCATCTGGTGCAGATACTGACGGGATCACCCCGTCGTCGCACGCGACGACGGGTTTGATGTGGTCGGCGCGCCCTTTCGGCGGCCTCCTTCTTGGACATCACGTCCCTACAGAAGGAGGCCGCCGCTTTCCATCCCTCCTCGCTCCCGCACATGGCTTGGAACATGCGCGGGAGCGAGATTTCCCCCATTGGACATCCAATCGTCCCGGCCAGGACCCGGCGTTCTCCTTCCCAGGCTGGACAAGCAGCCAGGGTGTGGAGCGCTGTGTCCATAAGCACGGGGCAATGGTGGCACCTGGTGGTGAGCTCCTTTCCTATCCGGTGCAGATACTTGCCAAAACACCCATGGCCCGTCAGTATCTGCACCAGATGGAAGGACAATCCGTATCCCCTCCTGCCTGCCCACTCGGGCGGGCAGGGGCGGACAGCCTCCGCCGTCTCGCGCCCGTACCCCCGTGGGTCGGACAAAATGTCCCCCCACTTCTCCAGGGTAAGGGCCACAGGTTATGTTGAAATTGTCAAATGTAAAACGTAATATCGTAAGTTTGGACATCTGGTAACAACATAACCTTGAAGTATTAGTGACTCCGTATCAGCATCACATAATTTTTTTCGTGCGGAAATGTCAAGTTTTGTGGCGAATAAGCGTCATTTGCTGGAACTTTTGATTTACTTCTTTAATTTGAAGAAATCTGAAACTGAGGCGCATCGATTGCTTGATAGAAGCATATGGTGAGACTGCTTTAAGTGAGAGAAGTTGTCGTGAGTGGTTTCAAAAGTTTAAAAACGGTGAGTTTGACGCGGAAGACAAAGAACGTAGTGAAAGGTCGAAAGTGTACGAAGACACGGAATTGGAAGCATTATTGGAGGAAGATTCGTGACAAACGCAAGAAGAACTTGCACTTACATTAGAAGTGATTCAACAAGCAATTTCACATCGTTGGGTAATCTTTTTTAAAATCGTTAAAATCGTTGGGAATGATTCAAAAACAAAGAAATTTGGTTCCATATGAACTGAAGCCGAGAGACGTTGAATGCCGATTTTGCACGTGTGAAATGCTGCTTGCCAAGCATAAAAGAAAGGGTTTTTTGCATCATATAATCATTGGTGATGAAAAATGGATCCACTACGATAACCCAAAGAAGAGAAAATCATAGAGACCACCTGGCCATGCTTCAACATCGACAGCCAAACCGAATATTCATGGAAAAACTCATGCTGTGTATTTGGTGGCATCAGCTTGGTGTCGTGTATTATGAGTTGCTCAAACCGAGCGAAACCATTACTGGAGCTTTCTACCGAACACAATTAATGAGATGGAGCCGAGCACTCAAGGAAAAACGCGCCCATTACTACTCCAGACACGACAAAATTATTCTCCTACATGACAACGCTAGGCCACATGTTGCAAAACCGGTCAAAACCTATTTGGAAACACTTAATTGGGAAGTTCTATCCCACCCGCCGTATTCACCAGACATTGCCCCTTCCGATTATCACTTGTTCCGGTCGATGGCACATGGCCTGTCTAAGCAGCGCTTTACATCATATGAAGATACTAAAAATTGGGTCGATTCGTGGATAGCCTCAAAAGATGAAGAGTTCTTTCGACGTGGTATCCGAATGCTGCCAGAAAGATGGGAAAAAGTAATGGCTAGTGACGGACAATACTTTGAATAAAACGTAATGTACCGTTCTTTCACAATAAATTCCTAATTTTTGATAGAGAACGGCGGAAACTTATTTGTACTCCTAATAAAATTTAAGAAACATTTTTTAATAACTTTTAGAATATTTTATTTTGTTTTTAAAAAAGGTTAAAATTAAATATTTTTTAAATTGTATATATATATTAGCACTTGGCTTAACTTATTTGATATCAGATTTTGTAGAAAATACGTTTTTATTATCGAATTTTTTTATTTTGTTTTTAAAATGGTTAAAGTATAATTTTTTTATTATATTTATATTTTTAATTTTTGTTATTTTTTAAATATATTATTTTTTAATAATTATATATTTTTTGGATTTATTTATTGTAATATGGGACCTGAATAAGTTCTCGCTGTTTCCCGACAGATGCTGTTATCTTAACCTTTTTGCATCGGACAATATTACAGCAAACTTCATCGCGAAGCTCCACCATTAGGCTCGAAGTGACAATATATGTTATTCCGCCGAAGCGTAAACAACATTTTTTCATAACGTTAAACATGTCGAATTTCGTGCCAAAAAAGAGTATTTGCGGGGAATTTTACTGCATTACTTTAAAAAAAAAATCTGCAGCTGAAGCACATAGAATTCTTGTGGAGACTTACGGCAACCATGCTCTGTCGGAAACAACATGCAGATATTGGTTTAGACGCTTTAAAAATAATGATTTTGATGTTGAAGATAAAGAACGCTTTGGCGCACCGAAAAACTTTGAAGACGAAGAATTGGAAGCATTACTCGATGAAGACCGATGTCAGACGTAAAATGAACTTGCAGAATCATTAGAAGTTGATCACACAACAGTTGCCAAATGTTTAAAAGCAATAGGAATGATTCAAGAGCCGAGGAAATTGGGTGCCGTACGAATTGAAGTCGAGAGACGTCGAACGGCGTTTTTTCACTTGTGAACAGCTGCTCCAACTGCAGAAAAGGAAAGGTTTTTTGCATCATATCGTGACTGGCGATGAAAAGTGGGTACACTATGATAACTCGAAGCGTAGAAAATCGTGGGGTAAGCCCGACCATGCATCAACATCAATGGCAAAGCTGAATATCCATGGTTCCAAGCTCATGCTCTGTTTTGGTGGAATCAGCTTGGTGTAGTATATTATGAGCTTCTCAAACCCAATGAAACCATCACGGGAGATCGCTGTCGACTACAATTGATGCGTTTGAGCCGAACATTGAAGGAAAACCGGCCGCAACGAGGAGAGACACGACAAAGTAAGTTTGCAGCATGACAACGCTCGGCCATATGTTGCAAAACCGGTCAAAACCTACTTGAAAACGCTCAAATGGGAAGTCCTACCCCACCCGCCGTATTCATCGGACATTGCTCCTTCCGATTACCACTTATTCCGATCGATGACTCGTGGCCTGGCTGAACAGCACTTCCATTCTTATGAAGATGCCATAAAATGGGTCCATTCGTAGATAACCTTAAAAGATGAGTCGTTCTTTCGACATGGTATTCGTATGCTGCCAGAAAGATGGGAGAAGTAGTGGCTAGCGATGGACAATAGTTTCAATGACATGTTCTTTACTAATTTTTTTAAATGACGCATTCTTTTATGACGACTTCTTTTAACCTCTTCAACTTTTGTTGAAAACATTTTTTAGTACCTCCTTTACGTTGAGTTGTTTGAGGGTATTGATAAAAAATATGTATTTGGCTTTAAAATTACCTTTAAATGTCATGGGGATCCTATCATAATTTACTTATCTGAATGTAAAATTTTCCGCTTTTTTCATTTCTGGAGTCAAAAACAGTAGTTCCTATTTAAAATGTCAAAGTTGATTTTCAGATAATCTTGAAAATTAATCTCAAAGTCAAAGTCATCAGTGTGTATTCCCCATTGATCCTATAACTTTTATTTGAAACGTTTTTCTCGATCTGACTTACCTGACGAAATATTTTCGATAGTCGATTAAAATGGGCCACCCTGTATATCTGACATGAGAAGGTATTAGATTTTTTAATACTTTTGATAATAGAAAATGTAAAACATTTCTTTATTACAGATTTTCATCAATAATGAATGGCACAAATCCAAGAGTGAGGAAACGTTTCCCACTTTTAATCCTGCTAGAAACGAAATGATAGCTGAAGTATAATACAAGAAGGTGATAGTGCAGATATTAATATTGCAGTAGAGGTTGCTTATAAAGCTTTCAGATTAGGCTCTCCATGGAGAACTATGGACGCGTCGCAAAGAGAGATTCTTTTATACAAACTCGCTGATTTAATGGAACGCGATCGCACATATCTTGCGGTAAAATATATTATCTATCTATAGTATTAATAAGCAACTACGGTATATATTATTCTTGAATATATATTAATTTGGGATTTCGCAATATTTCAAAAAGAAATATTCGTTTTTATTCACAAAATCATCAATAATAAATGACACAAATCCAAGAGTGAGGAAACGTTTCCCACTTTTAATCTTAACCATGTATATTTTCAATAACGAATTCCGTGAGCTGGAAAGAAAATACACTTTCACTTTTCACAAATAATTTCTAAATCATGAGGTATATGAAAAAATATTTTGTACAAAAATTGTAGAGTAATTAATATTTTTTGAAATGCCTGCACAAATTTAAAAAATAATGCAAAATTTTTAATACTCCCCTCTCCACGTTAACTTTGCAAAATTTTAAGTTTTTTTTAGGACAAAAATTGAAGAACACTGCAGCAAATTCATCCATATACAGGGTGTCCCATTTTAATGTCCCACCCCAAATAACTCTTCAGTATTGAAGTTTCAAGGAAAATGATCTCAATAAAAGTTGTAGGGATTTAAGTGAGCTACCTTATGATGACCTTGACTTTGACCTAGACCTCTATTTTCAAAGTCATTTGAAGGTCAATTTGCGTTTTTTAAATAGGAACCCTTATTTTTTATTACACTGTTTTTTTTTACTAGTTAATTTGAACAACTTTTGTCTAAAACATTTTTTTATTTGTCTAATATTTTTTGAGATATTTGAGGAAAACTTGATGACTATTTCAATATTTATCTTACGATATCTAGCTAACTGTTTGTCAGAAGAAAAAGTGGTACTAGACTTGCTTTATTTAGTCTCAAGAATATATTGTGTGACGTGGCAGCCGGAAAGGCGCCCGTCACAGGCCGACCTTTCGGCCCTTAGGCGAGACTCTCGGGGGGGGGGGGTGTCGCCTTGCGCTCTCCCCCGTAATAATTAGCGTTAGTAGTCGGAGCGCGCAGGTGGAACGGTCCCGCGTCCCCGAGCTCTGTGCCCCTGGACCTCCTGCGCCGCACATCAGGAGAGGAGGGATCGGTGGAGGAAGGAAGAGGATGACACCCCCTCGGCAAGACCGCCACCCCAGGTGAATGCACTCCTTTAATAATGCTAGTATCGGTTTCGTATCGTCGTGAAAGGTTCTCGCTGTCGCTTCCGTTGTCCACAGGCCTGCAAGGATATCGCGCCGAACGGTCGGCGTTCCCGTGCTTGGTGCGTGAACGCCGGCTAAACAAAGCCAGCCTGAACACTGAGATCGGGCGAGTGTGAGCAAGAGAGAGAGAGAGTGAGCAAGAGAGTGAGACCGAGCACCCGTCCCGCGGATCGAAAAACAAAGATCCGCGGAAGGATTCCCGTATAGGGAGATTTTACCGAGGAACGGGGAGAGGCGGGTAGCACGAGACAACACCGACGGACAAGGAAGTCTGTCCGGGGAGAAGGAGATAAAAAGAAGAGACTCCTGTTGTCGCTCTCGAATATCGCAGATCTGCTTCGATATAGTACCGGAGAAATATCGGCTACGGAAAAAAGGGAGATACAAGCGAGGGATTTAGTGGGTGGAGTTGTTGGCGTCAGCAAGCGGAGGAGACGTCGGTGGCAGCGTGTGCCAGAGCGAGCGAGAGAGGGAGACGAGAGGAGGACCACGTCGCCGGGAGGTTCCCGATTGTGTAAGACCTTCCACCTGCATTATCGTTTCGGTGTCGTGAGAGTAGAAAGTCTCGTTAAAGTTACCGGCGTAGCGGGCAATCTCGAATTCGCGAGAGCCCAAGCGGAGTGTATCGTACCGAGGGGGTCGGACCGTTCCGATTCCCGAAAGAATAAAGCTAACGATAGTCGAAACGCGCCTCGTTATTTTTGTGTTTTCCCGGTCGTTCCCGACTTCCGACGAACCCTTCCCGTCTACCGACTGAAATACCGCAGGGCTACCGGTCCCGTCGACTTCGCGTGTCTCGGCCCTTGGGTGAGGTGTCGCGTAGCATTGGTGAACGGTGCAGCCCGCTGCACCTGGCGCCCAACCAATTTTGGTGAGAGCTAGGTTGGCCGAGGCGCGCGGACCGACGGCAGTTTGCCGACGGCGAGCGATAATCCCGTCGCAATTGTTACAATAGAGCCTTGATTTTTGTTAATCCGATGATTTTGAAATTTCCAAAAATCAATAAGTTAACAAAAGTCAAGGCGCTATTATAACAATATATTCTTAGACTAAATAAAGCAAGAAAGTCTAGTACCACTTTTTCTTCCGACAAATAGTTAGCGAGATAAGTTAAATATTGAAAAAGTTATCAAGTTTTCCTCAAATATCTAAAAAAATATTAGACAAATAAAAAATTATTTTAGATAAAAGCTGTTCAAATTAACTAGTAAAAAAAACAGTGTAATAAAAAATAAGGGTCCTCATTTAAAAAACGCAAGTTGATCTTCAAATAATCTTGAAAATAGAGGTCAAGGTCAAAGTCAAGGTCATCCTAAGGTAGCTCACTTAAATCCCTACAACTTTTATTCAGACTATTTTCCTTGAAACTTCAATAATGGAAAGTCAATTGGGGTGGGACATTAAAATAGGACATCCTGTAATATTAGTTCTGTGCATAAGTTCCTGGAATTATGTTTGGATGGCGCTATAATCTGAATCTTTTCAATTAGGTTATGTTTTACATTAGTACTATTAGTTGATCTGAATTCAAACTTACATGTAACACTTCGCATTTGTTTATTTAAACATATTTTTAATTTAATTGAAAATGGAGATCGAAAAAGTGTATATTCGACAGCATATTACATTATATTACATTACATTATATGGCAGAAAAAATACCGTTGAAACAAGCACAATTATTTGCTAATCCAATGCTGAGCATATTGTGGGAGAGGTGAATAATAATTTCACCTTTGGGGGACGGAAGATTTTTCCTTTCTTGTGTATATATATATGAGGTTTTTATTTATATTTTCAAGAGGCACGGTAGTGCCGCGGTCCAAATTCAAGCGCAACAAAGTTGCATCCGAACGGCGCGAGGCACACCGTGCCTATATTACACAAAACTGCGAATTGAAACGAGGTAAGATATTTATATCTCAGCAATGACTGAATAGATCCAGGTTTTTTCAGTCCCAGTCGATTCGACCTTAAAAAATAGGAAGAAAAGTATCCTTGTATTTTCTGAATACGCTGTGTCTAAATGGAAATATTTTAAGATAAATTCCGTATCACGGAAAATTTCGATTCAGTAAGAAACGTAAGATGCACAGGAGTGAGGATATACGTCCTTTTTGTATTTCCGACACGAGGGGCGCTAAGAACGCGTTTAAGAAACAGACAGTAACAAGTGCGAGTGACTAAGTGGGAGAGTGAAAGAAAAAAGAACATATACGCTAGAATACAGGAGGTGAAAATGTGCGAGAGAGAGGGGAGAGAGGGGGAGCGGGAGAGTGGGAGAGGAGAGAGAGGGGGAGAGAGAGGTAGGGATAGGTATAGGAATAGAGGTAGAGATATGGTGAATCATAAACCCCATAGTTCAACCATGAAAGAAGGAGGGCATACTGGCGGCGGGATGCGGATGCTTTCGGGACCTGCATCTTATTTTCGTTCCGAAGAGAGAAAAATATCGAAAGTGCGGTAGTCGCTAGACCGGGAATCGAACCCGAGTCTTTCACTTGCCGGGCGACTGCTCTAAACCACTGAGCTACCTGACGCTCCACGCTTACGATATTCTCCTCTTCCTAGATAACGTTAAGAGATGTCGTTCGGAAGCGACATCTCCAATGCTATTCCGAGCGCACGGCGACTACAGAGAGAGGCATGTTACTTGTATCAATAGTATTAGGTTGTTGCAGATGAAATGGCCGTTTTTCAAAATTCAAATTTCCCGGCCGAGTAGTTCAGCTCTTTTCATGCAGCTGTCGTTGCATGCGTGATATTTGAAAAGTATATGCCCCACACGTAAATTCGCACGCATAACCTTACTTTTATCACATTGTTTATATCGTTGAAAATCGCTGTCTCTTCGACATGGAAAGTAAGGAAATGCGGATAATATTCTTGTACGAATACAAACTTGGTCATAGTGCGGCCGAAGCAACGCGGAACATAAAAACTGCTTTTGGGTAAGGTTCTGTAAGTGATCGAACCATTAGACGTTGGTTTGAAAAGTTTCGGTCTGGTGATACAAATCTCGACAATTTGCCTTGCGGCCATGCACTATCAGTGATTGATGATAATGTTTTGAAAGATAATGGTTGAAGCAGACTCGCGTTTATCAGTTCGAGATATTGCACACAGCATCAACGTTCACTATTCCACTGTTTCCCGACACCTAAAGGCCATGGGGAAAGTGAAAAAGCTTGACAAATGGGTACCACATGAACTGACTGAGAGAGACAAGCTTCGCCATATGGAAATCAGCTCATCTTTGCTTTCCCGACATAATAATGAAGGAATATTGAATCGACTTACGACTCGAATAGTAACGTGTGATGAAAAGTGGGTTCTTTATGACAATCGTCAACGTTCTGCCCAGTGGTTAGATGCTGATCAAGCTCCGAAACACATGCCGAAACCGAGACTTCATCCACGTAAAGTTATGGTATCTGTATGGTGGTCTGCCAAGGGTATTGTACATTTTTCGTTTTTGAAAAACTATAAATGCTGACAAAGATTGCCAAGAAATTGACATTGTGATGGAAAAACTGCGTATTGAACAGCCGGCGTTATTAAATAGACGCGGTATGTTATTGCTCCATGATAATGCTAGACCGCATATTGCAAAAAAACTGTAAAAACATTAACAGAATACAAATGCAAAGTTCTCCCTCACCCTCCTTATTTTCCTGACCTTTCTTCAACTGATTACCATTTGTTTAAGCATTTGGATAACTTTTTAAGTGAAAAGGTATTCCAAACAGAAAGCGATGTGAAAAATGCGTTCAACGAATTTCTTGCATCTCGCTCTTCTAATTTCTACGTGAAAGGCATTGATGCGCTTGTATCACATTGGGGGAAGCGTATTGAGGTGGAGGGAGACTATTTCGATTGACGAGATGTATATAAAGTGTGTCGAATAAAAATTTAAATTAAAAATTAAAAAATGGCCATTTCATCTGCAACAACCTAATACAAGATGCTGATCTCTCTCAAAGTCAAAGGTTGTTATCCTTTAAGACCTGGTCCATGTATGCCGGCCTCCACCGTTGCCCCTCCTCATCCGGTGCAAATCATACAAATAAGCCCCGGGACGCCACTTTTTTGCTATCCCGGTCACGTTTTGCAACGCGCCGAGGGGGGATCCACCATGAAAGAAGGAGGTACTAGGTGGCGGCGGGACGTCGTGTGTTCGGGACTTGCATTTTATTTTCGTTTTGGAGAGAGCAAAATATCGGGAGCGCGGTAATCGCTAGGCCGCGAATCGAACCTGGGTCTTTCGTTTGCCGGGCGATTGCTCTAGACCACTGAGCTACCTGATGCTCTACGCTTACGACATTCTTAAGGACGTTTTTAAAGGCGAGAGGGAGAGAGAGAGGGGGGGGAGGGAGGGAGAGGGCGAGGGAGAGGGCTGGAGGGCGAGAGGGCGAGAAAGAAGGCGAGAGAGAGAGAGAGAGAGAGGGCGAGAGGGAGGGCGAGAGAGAGGCCAAGAGGGCGAGAGAGAGAGAGGGCGAAAGGGAGGGCGAGAGAGAGGCCAAGAGGGCGAGAGCGAGAGAGAACGGGGAGAGAGAGAAAGAGAACGAGGAGAGTGAGAAAGAGAACGGGGAGAGAGAGAAAGAGAACGAGGAGAGTGAGAAAGAGAACGGGGAGAGAGAGAAAGAGAACGAGGAGAGTGAGAAAGAGAACGGGGAGAGAGAGAAAGAGAACGGGGGAGAGAGAGGAAGAGGAGAAGGTGAAAACGGGATGAGAGGGAGGATGGGAGGGAGAAGGGGTGGGGAGAGAGAGAGTTGATTAAACAAATTATAATCGATAACGAATCTTAGTATTTCGCTTACGATCCCTAAACGAAGAGGCATAATGCGGAGTGAGTTGGTCCAAACTCGACGAGAGTGAAGGAAATCGTTTTGAAAAATCACGAGTGAAGACAATGTTGGTGGCTTTTTATGACTCTAGAGGAATCATTCGCAAGGAATTCGTTCTTGAAGGACAAATAGTGAATGCAGTGGTCTACATGGGTGTAATGGATCAGCTATTGAAATGCATCGTGTATGTGCGTTCGGATTTGTACGCAGACGAAAATTGGTTCTTACTATACGTTAACGCGCTGTCCCATAATACAACAGTAATTCGCGTTTTTAGCAAAAAAAGAACTGTTACTGTGCTACATCATCCATTGTACTCGACGAATTTGGAACCGGCAGATTACTTTTTGTTTCTAAAGCTGAAATTGAAGTTAAAAGGATAGTGATTCGACGATATTAAAACGATCCAAAATAATATAACAAGGTAGATACAAAACGTTTTAGTAATAGGTTTCCACGTTCCGAAACGGCTGGCGGAGCGCGCCAAATGATATATAGATTTACAAAGGTCATAAAGGGTATCCCAAAATTCACGCAAGAAATAATTTTGATAGGAAACATAGGTTTATAATTAAAAACTGTAAATTTTTTATTGATTCATAAAGTATACAGGGTAAATAGGGTTATGTATGGAATAGCATATCGGATAAACGGCTACAGCGAAGAGAGTTCGTTGAATGGATTATGGAACAATAACAAGTAGATGCTGATTTTTCGAACAAAATCATCTTCAGCGATGAGGCTCATTTTCATCTTGATGGTTGGTTAATCGACAAAATTGTCGCATTTGGGGTTCAGAAAATCCACGAGTGATTGTTGAGAAACAAATGCATCCACAACATGTCACTGTTTGGTGCGGATTTTGGGCTGGAGGCATCATCGGACCATTCTTCTTCGAAAATGCGGCTGGTCAGGCAATAACAGTTAATGGTGCACGCTATCGCAACATGATAATCCAGTTTTTTGTGCCTAAATTGCAAGATATGGATGTGGACGACATGTGGTTTCAACAAGACGGTGCCACTACAGCCATACAGCCCGAGAAACAATTCAATTACTGCATGAGTTATTTCCTGGTCGTATAATTTCCCATTTTGGTAATCAGATTTGGCCGCCCAGTCATGCGATTTAACGCCTTAACGCTTTAACGTTGGACTTTTTTCTTTGGGGTTTATTGAAGTCTAAGGTTTATGCCAACAAGCCCACAACCACCCACGCCTTTAAGGAGAAAATTGAGCGCTATATCAACGAAATTCAGCCACATTTATGCAAAACGGTCATGGAAAATTTCAACAAAAGAGTGCATATGTGCCAGCAAAACTGTGGAGGCCATTTACCCGATATGCTATTCCATACATAACCCTATACTGTATACTTTATAAATCAATAAAAAATTTACAATTTTTAATTATTAGATGTACAAATGAATAATCCAATTTTTTCAGCTACATTCAAGGTTTATTTTAAAAGAAAGTAAATTAAATTGTTCAATCAAAGTATTCGCCGTTGCTTTCTATAACTTTAAACCATCTTTCAGGCAGCTGATGAATTCCATCTCGGAAAAATGTTACGTCTTTGGACACGATAAAGTCGTCAAGCCATTTTCGGATCTCATTCACTGATTGGAAGTGCATATTGGACAAGGCGTGTTGCATCGACCGGAATAAGTGATAATCGGATGGAGCAATGTCTGGTGAATACGCCGGGTGCTGCAAGACGTCCCAGCCGAGACTCATTATGGTGTCTTTTGTATTGGAAGCAATGTGTGGCCTGGCGTTGTCATGCAACAATTTCACTGGACGTTCTCCTTTGCCAGTATAGGGCGTTTCCGTTCCAATTCTTGACTCAAGCAGATTAATTGATGTTGGTAGCAGTCCGCAGTAACTGAGCCCGGTTCCAACAACTCATAATAAAGCACGCCCTTGATATACCACCAAATGCAGTGAAGAACCTTCTTTCCGAACCGATTGGGTTTTGCGACCAATTTTGATGATTCGCCGGGATTTACCCATGACTTTCTGCGTTTCGGATTGTCATAGAGTATCCATTTCTCATCGCCCGTAACGATTTTCCACAAGAAAGACTTCCGACGCTGCTTATTGACAAGAGAAAGACACGCTGCCACTCGTTGATTTTTGTTGGTTTCAGTGAGTTTATGCGGAACCCATTTTCCTTCTTTCTGGATCTTTCCCATCTCATGTAGGCGTTTGGAAATCGTTTGCTGCGTTACTCCCAACTGTTCTGCAAGCTCTTTTTGTGTTTGTGCCGAATTCTCAGCGAGTAGTTGTTCCAAATCATTATTATCGCACTTCGAAGGGCCTCCAGGGCGTTGTTTGTCGATTAGACTCAAATTACCACTTTTAAACCGCTTAAACCAAAATGCGCACACATCGTACGATACAACACCTTCGCCGAGAAAGGAACAATTCGCACGCTCTTGCAGCATTTTTTCCTTGTTGCAAATCGTAAAGAATGCAGTGTCGGATATGCACCTTACCCGTTGCCATTTTCGACTGTACTGAACTGAATACTTTTGAAGGTTTTGTTGGGCCTTTCGCCAAACTATATGTTCTTTTTAATAGCTATATGTCAACATTGCATAATCACAAAAGAGCGGGAAAATCTATTCAATTTAAAATTGATTTCATAACTGCTTAAAATAATTTGGATTATTCATATTTGTACACCTAATATAAAACTGTTTCTTATCAAAATTACTTCTTGCGTAAATTTTGAGACACCCTTTATGTAAAATAATTGGAAATAAAAACTTACCATACTTTTTGTTTCATTTATGAAGTTAGTAATCAAATTTTTTAGTCACACTGTGCATAAATGAATTTGTTATACAATGCTCTTCAATTTGTGTCTTTATAAAAACTTAAAAATTTGCAGAAATAATGTGGAGGGAAGAGTAAAACATTTCACATTTTTTTTAATTTTGAGCAGGCCGTTTTACATATTATATATCACTCTACAACTTTTATATGAAACATTTTCTTCATATACAAGGTGTCCCATTTTAAAAGACGGACCTCGATAATTCAACGAAGCATTTTCAGCAAAAATGTTTCGGACGCAAGTTGTACGATTTCAATGGGGACATAAAACAACTATACTATTTTGTTTACAAATGGCATCACTTTCAAGATATTCACTAATCATTACTTTTCTTAAATGGAAATCCCAATTTTTTATTACACCATCTTTCTCTACCAATTAATTTAAACAACTTTTGTCTTGAAACATTTTTTTATTTGCCTAATATTTTTTGAGATATTTAAGAAAAACTTGATAACTTTTTCAATATTTAACTCACGATATCTCGCTAACTATTTGTCGGAAGAAAAAGTGGTACTAGACTTTTTTGCTCTACTTGGTCTCATAGAGTATATAGAATATACAGAATATATAGAATATATAAAATATATTGTTATAATAGTGTCCTGACTTTTGTTAATTTGATTATTTTGAAATTTCCAAAAGTCAGTAAGTATAGGGTTACAAGAGACTATCGTAACTAGTATAATTCGCTTTTAATTTGCAATTGATGTTACACACATGTTGTATTCTGACGATAGCTGGATTTTGACGCTGTTGCATTATGAGTTCAATAATTTTTGTTGTACGTTGCGCCCTTGTGATGCACGATTATCGATGCTCATGAATGTGGTTGCTGCGCTTAGCGTTCGCATGGCGATAAAACGTCGGCGCGCAACATGAACCTGTGAGAATTTCTCGGACTTAGAAGATAGAGGAAAAATAATAATTATTGGTTAATGACACCAATAACAATATTTAAAAAATAGAGACTAGATCAGTTGCTACATCGAATGGTAGATTTCATGTATTATAAAAAGAAAAGACCATGTGGTTAAAGTTCGAGATCGAAGTATTATTCATATTTCCGACAGATCATTTTTATTTGAAAGTGGCGCTGAAAGACTCTTCACAGTTCGCTTTAGCTATTTGAACAGTTTACTGGTAAAGACTCAGTATCGGCTTTACTAAAATGTGGAATGTACGGAAGGTAAAAGATCGGTTATACACTAATATCTACCAGGTATGTACCATCCTGAATGGCTATTTGATTGGTCTTTATTTTTTTGAGGAGAATGTCAACGGCAACAACTTTCTTGCTTTCCTTCGGAATGAACTTCACAACAACAATTTTGTTGAGGGATGTCGATCTTGTTATAAGAACAAGAATGTGTGTTCAGTTGGATGGAGCTCCACCGCATAACTACAATCCAGTTCGCGCACATTTGAATGAGCGTTATCGTGAAAGATGGATTGGACCACGTGGACTTGTAGCATGGCCTGCAAGATCCCCAGACTTGACACCTCCAGACTTTTATTTATGGGGTTATTTAAAAGACATTGTTTTTACTAAAGAACTAACCACTAGGGATAACATGATGGAGAGAATCAGAGGTGCTTGCCAAAGTATTGTTCGTGATGTACTTTTAAGTACTATTGACAATTTTCAAAGGAGGATCGAATTATGTATTCAGCAAAACGGGAACGTTTTTGAGAATCTGCTCTAAAATGTTGCGTAAAAAGTGAGAGGCAAGGGAACTCACATGAATCAAGCACCCCGAACCGTGAGAGGCAAGGGGACTCACGCGAGTCAAGCACCCCAAAGGGAATATACCCCCTACTACGTCCCTCTACTCCCTACTACTCGTCGTTGTTCCTGGGTAATGTAAAAGTAGGAGTCAAGTAATTGATAACCTTGTTAACTTATTTCAATTAAAAATTCAGTTTGACCTTGAAATTACTCAAAGTTAAGTTTAAGGTCATGACCTGACGTCCACTTCCAAATACTACATTTGTCTGAAACATTTTTCACTATCTCGCTTGGCTTACCAGTTACTTGAGTGAATTGATTAATATTAGTTATATAATATAAGTTTGTCCTTGAAACAACCCCTAAAGGTCATTTTGACCACAACCATGAATTACCTATTTGGACGTGAAATTTTCCGTACTTTCCATTTCCGTAGTCTGAAATAGGAGTTTCTATTTAAAAAAATCAGTTTGGCCTCAAAATGACCTTGACCTTTCACCTCAAGGTCAAAGTCAAGGTCACCGCTAGTTGTCCCCCTACTTATTCTATAACTTTTGTTTGAGGCATTTTTCGCTACGCCCCTACCCGAGGAGATATTCCCGTGGACGGATTAAAATGGCCCATCCTGTATATTTACAAGGGGATTTCAATCGTGTACTTACCGTTAGACTAGTGGCGAAAACGTCGCTAAGTCTAACACACTGAGACTCCACGAGGACAAAACACTTATTTTCACGTTAACAGCTCTTGGCGGTAGCCGGACAATCACTTGCACTTATCCACCGTCGAGTGACGAAAATGTCGCCGCGCCGAGTGAAGGCGAGGTGCCCACTTACGCGGGATGCGGCGAAACGGAATGGCTTTTAGCCGGTGAACATGAAACAGCTCGTAGCCGGTGAACAGCATAATCCTTAATTCTCTCATCGGTGACGAAGACGCCGCCGCGCCGAGAGAAATAGACGAGCACGACTTATTCTAGTGATGGTGCAAATGAACGGCTCGTAGCCGGTGACGAGCACAAATACTTAATCTAATGAATTCGCTCGTCGATGACAAAGACACCGCTGTGCCGAGAGAATTTGACGAACACAACTTAGTCTAGAGACGGTGCAACGGAACGGCTCTTAGCCGGTGACAAGCACAAATACTTAATCTAATGAATTCGCTCGTCGGTGACGAAGACGCCGCTGTGCCGAGAGAATTTTGACGAACACAACTTAGTCTAGAGACGGTGCAACAGAACGGCTCTCAACCGGTGAAAAGCACAGATACTTATAACTAAGAATTCACCCGTCGGTGACGAAGACGTCGCCGCTCCGAGTGAAATTAGACGGACACTTATATTAATTATCGCGGAGAACCGCGCTGTTCGGACTTAGTCGCGGATCGGTATGCGAACGTCGGATCTCGTTATAAGTTCCCCGGTGCCTTATCGGCCGGTATCGGAACGGGGAACTCTCACTCACCGTATTTGGTCGGACCGTACACTCTCGGACTTCCTTCTCGGTGTTCTGCTTCCTTCAATCTTTTTGGCTTTTCTGGCTTGGTCTCTGCTTTTACTTTCGGTGGTGCTTGTCGAAGACGACTAGCTCGGAATCTGTCCTGATCTCGTCGAGAGAGCGGATTATATCCGTTCTCTCATAATCAGGGGTTACTTGTTCATCGGTCCCCCCAGATTTCTGCGTAATTAAGCGCTCGCGATTCGTGCGCCGAAATTTCGGCGGATCGCCTGCGGGGGATCTTCCCGAGCTCTTACGGTCAGTGCTTCGGGCCGATACGGCTTGCCGCGGCACGGATCGTCGTGCATTATAACAAGGGGGTCGTGACGATGTGCTTGCCGAGCGGCGACGGTTTGACGGTCGCCAACTGGTAGTAACGGAGGAGAAAAGATTCTCCTTCGTTACAACATCAGTGGAAAGTAAATGTTTGATGTGGCATATTGGATGGCCAAATTATTGGACTCCATTTTTTTAAGGTAATTTTAATCGAGAAATGTATTTACAGTTCTTGCAAAATAATCTATCTGAATTTTTAGAGGATATTAATGTAGAAACTAGAGGACTCATGTGGTTTCAATACGATGGTGCGCCTTCGCACAGAGCTAACATTGTGCGAGACTATTTACATCAAAGATATCCTCAACATTGGATAAGATTTAACGGATATGTTCAATGGCCTCCAAATTCCTCTGATTTGACATCTTGTAAATTTTTTCTATAGAGGTTCATTAAAGGGATTATTTTTACTACGGAGCCAATGAATGGTCGATATGAGAAATCGCATCATCAGAGATCTGGCTATTAAGAAGTGCTTCAAAAGACTATTATTGCATTACGTGATAGGTTCCAAATATTATGTATTGAAGTGAATGGTAATACATTTGAACAAATGTTATAAACAAATGTTATAAACAAATGTTGAAGTGAATGGTAATACATTTGAACAAATGTTATAAATTCACGTAAATTATTAAAGGCAAGGGGACTCACGAAAATCAAGCACCCCGAATTGTGAAAGGCAAGGGGACTTACTCAAGCACAAAAGCACCAAAAGGAACAGAAACTACTATGTCCACGCCGTTGTTCCTGGCGCTAAAAGTAGAATTAGAGTAAACAGTGCATTTAAAAAATTCAGTGACCTCGACCTGAGCTTGAGGACAATATATCGAAGTCATCTAAGGTTATCATTCGTTCTTTGTCTCAAACCTAATCGTTTTAAGATAGTGGATTGATTTAACCTTCACTTGTTAACTTTTGAGTCTCATAACTCGGAAAATACTCAATAAAAAAATATTTTATCATAGTGTTTTGGAAAGGTCGAAGTCGAAGTCAACTATAAGAATATTTTATCATAGTGTTTTGGAAAGGTCGAAGTCGAAGTCAACTATAAGAATATGATATGAAAAATAGGTTCCATTTGAGAAAATTAGGTTGACCATCCTTTGATCTTAAGTAGATGTTCCAAGGTTAAACGAAGGTTACTATTGTACGTTTCCTCAACATCATATAACATTTATTTAAAAAGTTTTTTATAAAATTGCATATTTTCGAAATTTTTGCCTGTTAAGTTTAAAAATACTCACTCTGTATATGTGTGTGAAGTTTTTAACGTTTATTATGAAATAAATATATAATAGTATATACTATTGGGTTGGCAAGAAAGTAATTTCGGTTTGCGCCAATAGATAGCGTTATGTTTGTGTCGTTATTCTTCTGTCAATGTTATAATTTTTTTCTTTTCAGATTTGGTAGTTGACACTCTTAGGTTATTATAGAAACAAATTCCGTGTAATTTTATTTACAACTGTTGGTTCACGGTCAATTTTAACATGGAGTGCAAAAATGATCATTTTCAACATATTTTACTTTTTTATTTTCGTAAAGATAAGAAAGCGGCTGAGGCTCACAAAGAGATATGTGAAGTTTATAGTGTTGGTTGCATATCAGAATGTACGTGTCAGATTTGGTTCGTTCTGGAGATTTTTCACTTAAAGATGACCAACGTTCTGGCCGAACTTCTGAAGTTGATGAAGACAATATAAAAGCCATAATTGAATCAAATCGTCATATAACTGTGCGAGAGATTGCAAAAAGGTTAAATGCGTCACACAGAACAACTGAAAATCACATAACAATAATAAAATCACGTCTTGGACTTGTTAAGAAACTGAATATTTGAGTTCCGAATTGGGCACGAATTGAAAGAAATTCACTTAACACAACGGATCAATATTTGCGATACGCATTTCAAACGTAATGCAATCGATCCTTTTTTGAAGCAAATTATCACTGGTGATGAAAAATGGATCGTCTACAACAACATTAATCGAAAAAGATCATGGTCCAAGCATGATGAACCGGCACAAACCGTATCGAAAGCTGAATTGCATCAAAAAAGATTATGCTGTCAATTTGGTGGGATTACAAAGGTGTTGTGTATTTTGAGATGCTTCCAAGCAACCAAACGATCAACTCAGATGTTTACTGCCAACAATTTATGAAATTGGAGGAAGCAATCAAAGGGAAAGGCCAGAATTGGCAAATCGTAAAGGAATCGTGTTCCACCACGACAATTCGAGGCCCCATACATCTTTAGCAACACGTACGAAATTATTGGAGCTTGGTTGGGAAGTGATGTCGCATCCTCCATATAGCCCCGACCTTGCACCATCGGATTATCACTTATTTCGAAGTTTATAAAACTTTTTAAACGGTAAAAATTTCAACAACGACGATGATCTCAAATCGCATTTGGTTGAGTTTTTTGCTGATAAGGACCAGTAGTTCTATCAGCGCGGAATCATGAAGCTACCAGAAAGATGAAAAAAGGTCATCGAACAGGATGGAAAATATTTGACCGATTAAAGTTCATTTTTCGTATAGAAAAAATTGAGTTTTATTTCACACTAAAAAACCGAAATTACTTTCTTGCCAACCCAATATACAGGGTGTCCCATTTTAATCCGGCCGGCTGAATAAAATTCGAGGATATTTTCCAGAAAAAAATGTCAGACAAATGTTGCTCAGTTCTAAGGGGGACATTCGATGCCATCAACAATTTTGACCTCGGGTGAAGGGTTATTAAAAAATGAAACTTTTGTCTGAAGCATTTTTTTTATAACGCAAACTAATTTCACTTATTCAGCCTCCAAAATTGAAATTTTCAAACTTTCTGAATTTTTCACTCGAGAATGGTGGAGTGTGTGGGGAAATTGCAGAAGACAAAAAGTTCTTGTAATGCTACAAGGAATTCACTCGAATTTTCGCATAGTTGATCGTGCACTTTTTTCGAGGTACCTTCTGATAGGTGTAGAACATTGGTGGAAAAAAGTGCACGATCAACTATACGAAAATTCGAGTGAATTCCTTGCAGCATTCCAAGAACTTTTTGTCTTCTGCAATTTCCCCCCAAACCCCACCATTCTGGAGTAAGAAATTCAGAAAGTTTGAAAATTTCAATTTTGCAGGCTGAATAAGTGAAATTAGTTTGCGTTATAAAAAAAATGCTTCAGACAAAAGTTTCATTTTTTTTACGTAGAATCGATTGCCGATGTGAAAAATAGGGGTTCCCACTTAAGAAAAAAAAGTTGACCTTGAATGACCTTGAACCCTTCACCCGAGGTCAAAATTGTTGATGGCATCGCATGTCCCCCTTAGAACCGAGCAACAATTGTCTGACATTTTTTTCTGGAAAATATCCTCGAATTTTATTCAGCCGGCCGGATTAAAATGGGACACCCTGTATAATATAGTATATGTAGTATATAATTATGGCTTAAAACTTATGCACGCCACTGTATTTCGTGGTTTAGGAAATATTTGCAAAAAATGAAAGAGTGTGATTTCGAGTGATTCCACAGCCGCAAAAAAAAGTGTCTTGATCTGGGGAAGAGACATGTGTATTACTATATATTTTGACGCGCTGAATCCAAATCCGCTATCAGAATTGGCCCAACGGGTCTTGGTTCAACCTTAACCTCAAAAACATCTAAAAATCATAGAAATATGCGAGAAAATTGTGATATACTGCCTGACAGGCAAATTTTCACCTAAAAACCAATGTCTGCAGAGCAACCTTACAAATAACCTGACCTGACCTAGGTTAGGTTAACCTTTTTTTTGGTCACGCAGGGGAAATCCTCATGGATACCCCCTCCCCTTGGGGGGGAGAAGGTTATGTCGGACTCTTACCGGCTAAAACCCCTGCGGGATGTCTACCTGTCGGACCGTGAGGAGGGGAGTCAGGGGAACTACTCCCGTATTCCCTCCCCAACTCCCCGGCCCCAGGGCTTCCTTCCGGGAGCCCCTCGCCACCTGTGTACCCTGTTCCACGAAGGGAATCCAGGGAGTGGTCCCCGGCGGGGGTTACTCCCCGTCGGTTGGCCTTCTGGTGTCTCCTACCAAGGAGGGAGGGGACATCCACCCCCTCCTTACCCCCCTCTCTGCTAGTCAGGGAGGATTTGTAGGGGAGCGGGCCCGGCCCCAACCGGGGCACCGCTCCCCCCTGTCCTTACCTATCCGGTCGCTTGGGGGGAGGAAGGTAGGGAAGGCGTCTCGCCGCCCCCCTACTCCCCCTTGCGACCGGTGTCGTGCTCGGGGCGGCCGAAGGAGTTTCAGTCCCTCGCGGGTCTGGGAGCCCTCCTCGGCCGGCGTTGCCCCGAGCCCGTTGTCGCTCCCATCGTCCCCCTGGGGGCGTCTGCGGCCAGGGAGCTGCTCCCCGCAGCCCCGGTGCGGTCGACGCCCCCATTCGGCGGTCTCCCTCTGGGACATCACTGTCTCGCAGAAGGAGACCACCGCTGACCACACCTTCTCGCTCCCGCACATGGCTTTCACTATGTGCGGGAGCGAGAGCTCCCCCTCTTGGCACCCCACCGCCCCGCAGAGGACACGGCGCTCCCCGGCCCATGCTGGGCACGCGACCAGGGTGTGGTGCGCCGTGTCTTCCATCGCGGGGCAGTGGTAGCATCAAGTGGTGAGCTCCTTCTTTATCCGGCGCAGGTACCGACCGAAGTATCCGTGCCCGGTCAGCACCTGCGCCAAACGGAAGGATAGTCCACGTCCCCTCCTGCCTGTTAGTTCGGACAGGCAGGGGCGGACAGCCGCTGCCGTCGCTGGTCCGGGATCCCGGGGGTCGGACAGTAAGTCCTCCCACCTCTCCCGGGTCCGGGCCTCAGCTTGGAGCCTCAGACCCCTCAGGGCTCTGGCCGACATTGTTCCCTCCCTGCAGAGCTCCTTCACCCTCCAATACAGGAGGTGGCGCTCCTCTGCCAGGAGTTCCACAGGGGGAACGCCGGCCAGGATGGTCGCCGCCATGTACGACACGGTTCGGTACCCCCGAATCGCCCTGATCAGCACGGGTTGAAGGGCCTGCCGCAGTGCGCGCTTGCCGCTGCGACAGGCCCCCAGCTGTGGCGCCCAAATGGGCGCCCCGTACAGGGCGATCGAGAGCACCGCCGTGACGTACAGGCGGCGAGCCCTCCATCCTGGGCCCCTTTGGGTGCGCGTCAGGCTGGCCACCGCCAGACCTGCCTTGCGCACCATGGGGGCCAGTTCCCCAAAGTGGGGTCCAAAGCTCCAGCGGCTGTCCAGCGTCAGGCCGAGATAACGCATCGTCGGCCCGACGCGGACGTGGACTCCATCTATGAGTATCCTGGTCCCCAGCGGCGCCCTGCGACCCTTGCCGTGAAAGAACACGGCTTGGGTCTTACTGGGCGCCACCTTGAGACCCAGGTCTCTGATGGTGCTCACTACTGACACCAGTGCCGTCTCCGCGCGGAGGCGGGCTTCCCCCCAACTCTCCCCCCCGGCTACCACTAACATGTCGTCTGCGTAGCAGACGACGTGGCAACCGGGGGGAAGCGGAGTGCGCAGCACCCGGTCGAACGCGATGTTTCATAGCAGGGGGCCGAGGACCGACCCCTGCGGAACACCGCACTCCATAGCGCGCCGGCCCTGGACCCCGCCCTCCACCGGGAAGGCGAGGTCCCTGCCCCTGAAGTAGGCCGAAATTATTCGCCGGAGATAGGCGGGCACCCCGTGGTGTTCGAGGGCCCGCCCAATCTCCGGCCAGAGCAGAGTGTTGAAGGCATTCGTTATATCTAACGAAACCGCCAACAACACCCCGCCCTCCTCTACGACCGCCTGGGTCAGGTCCCGGAATCATTGGATTGCATCCAACGTCGATCTTCCGGGCCTGAACCCATATTGGCGGTCGTGGAGATCCGGCCCCTCCGAAGGCAGATGCTGGATGAAGCGGTTGGCAACGATGCGCTCCAGCATCTTGCCCGCCTCGTCCAGCAGGCATATCGGCCTGTAGGCCGACGCACTCCCGGGTGCTTTGCCTTCCTTGGGGAGGAGGACCAATCTGGCCCTCCTCCACTCTGGGGGGAATACCCCCTCCTTCAAACACCCGCTCAAAACCCTGCGCATGGCTTCGGACAGGCTTCCCTTGCCGAGGGCGAGGGCCCAGGCCCGGCCAGGAATCCCGTCGGGTCCAGGGACTTTCCCCCTGGCCCCGAGCCTTCTCCTGGCCACGGTGAGCTCCTCTGGATTCACCGCCAGCCCTCGTCCCAATCACCCTCCCCCAACGGGCGGGTCGGGATGATGGGGGGCCCCCTTCTGCCCTCGGAAAGAGGACATCTAGGAGCCCCTCGAGGGCCTGGCGGTCCAACGTCTCCGTTGGTGGGGGCAACTATTGTCGGATCTTTCCCATGATCCTTTTGTATGGGCGCCCCCACGGATCGTCGTTCAGGGAGCTCACCATCTGCTCCCAGGCCGCTCGCTTGGCCTCGACGATGGCGACCTTGAGGGCTTTCCTGGCTCTCAGGTAGCCCTCTTTTGTCCCTGCGGCATCCCCGCCTCGTCGCCGGGCCCGGTAGTACTCGCGTCTCGCGCGGACGGAGGAGTCCCGGAGAACCTCCAGCTCCTCCGTCCACCAGTACATGGCCCGACGCCGGCGGGGGTGGGATCGGGGTATCGCAACGTCGCAAGCCGACGCCATGATGCCCACTATTTCCCCAGCCCCGTCCACGGGGCTGGGGTCCCACTCACCTGGCCCCACTTCTAGGTGCCAGGTGGCTGCAAGGACGGCCGCCCGAAACCTGTCCGAATCCAGTCGATTAAGGGCCCATCTTCTGGAGAGGGGAAAGTTCCCCTCCCCTGGCAGCGGGCCAGCACCTGTGCGGGTTTGGGGAGGCGGAGGGCCCACGCTATATGTCTATGATCAGACAGCGATTTGTCCTCCGCGTTCACCCTCCATTCGTGGAACATCCCGGCGGCCGAGGGGGTGGCCCAGGTCAAATCTATGACCGAACTCCCCCTAGGCCGCACACAAGTGCTGGTTGAGCCCCTGTTTATTAACAGGAGGCCCAGCCCCGTTGCCCAGCCGATCACGGACTCGCCCCGAGGGTCCCTTTGCCGGGGACTGCAACCCCACTGTTCCGAGTGGGCGTTGAAGTTCCCAGCAATCACGACAGGTCGGGGATGGCACCTACGTACCAATTCCCCGATCCTGTCGAGGACCCTCTTCACTGGGGCGAGCTCCCCGAGACCGGCCTTATTCTTGCGGTAGGGGAGATACACCCCAACTACAGTGATGGGCCCCCAATCGACCGCCACATACGAGGACCCGTTTTCCCTAAAAGTACAGGGAGGGGTCCCCGGTGCAGGGTTCCCCACCATGGCCACCGAGCCGTCCGGGCTGCCGAACCAGTTCGGACCTGGTACCGGCACCCAGTACGGCTCGGCGACCACCCCCAGCCCGGCGCTCAGCTCAGCCATTCTCTGCATGCAGAGATCCTGAGCCCGGGCGCCGCGGCTGAAGTTGGCTTGCCCGGAGTAGCGTGAAGGCTAAGCCTTTCACGCCTCCTCCGGGCGGCCTACTTCAACCCCCTCCTCTTGGGAGACTTCTGACGGTGTCGTCGTTCGGCTAAGGTGGCCTCCATTGCGGGTGTCTCCGCGGAGACTTGGGGGGTCCCTACCTTCGTAGTCTCCTCCTCTGGGGGGTATGAGGGGGAGCCAACTTGTAGAGGAGTCGGGGGCAGCGCTCCCACCGACTCCCCTTTTCCTATCTCCGATGGGAGTGGGCCCGAGGGCTCCACCCTCCTCACGTTGTTCACCTGTCCGTCCTCTCCTGAGTCGTCCTCGTTCCTGTCCGCCTCCTCTTCCTCTCCTTTCCTCTTCCTTCGAGGCTGAGGCGTTTCTGGCACGTGGACCATCTCCGGCTCCCACCCGAGGTCGATGAGGTCCATGGAGACGACATCCACTTCCTCCTCCGGAACAACTGCCTGGGGGGAGGTTGGGGTTGCTCTGGCCGTCTCTTCCTTCTGTGGGGAGGAGGCCTGTCGATTCCCTTTTCCTTGGTTCGTCGAGTTCGGTCCTCCGGTGATGGCGGTTCGGGCCTCCCCCCCACCGGTGACTTCCTTCTGACTATTCCCTTCCTTCTTCTTCCTCCTTCTTTTCCCTCCGGGAGGGGGCTTGCAGGCAGGCCCTCCGACCTTATGACCAGAGGACCTGCCCGCCTCGGCGCACACTGGGAGTGCACCGCCTTCGTGCACCCCTTGGCGCGGTGGCCGGGGTTACCGCAGCAGTAGCAAATATCGCTGCGGTCGACGGCGCTCGTGCACCGCTCGCGCACGTGTCCCCGTTCCAAACAACGGAAACACAACGTCGCGCGAGCGGGCAGCGCCGTCACCCCGGCGTGGGTGCATCCTACCGGGACCCGCTCCGCAGCAGCGACCTTAGCGGCCACCGTCAGCGGACACCGCACCACCATTGCACCTATTCCTCGCTGGGAGATACTCGTATCGCCTGAGGAGATATCCTCAGGCGAGCATCCCCCAGCGAGGGCCACGGTGGCCGTCACCTCCTCGGCCCCGGTCGTCGCGTCCAGGCCGGCTATTCGCAATGCTGTGAACATCGCCGGTCGCTGGACGCAATAACCGGGGCCTTTGTCCGCCGCCAGCTTACGGAGCTCCTCCTCAAGCCAGTCGGCGGACGCCCCGACGTTGAGGCCAGACACCTCAATGAGCATCGCTCCATTCAGGGCCTGGCGGACCCTCAGGGACACGTTGATCCCCAGGTCCGCTGCCCTGATCCGGCGCCTGGCCTCTTGCATGAATGCTTCATACTTTCCGTCGGGGCACGTGATGGTGACGGCCGCCGAGCGCGGCAGTCTCGGCCTGCCCTGTGCCGCCGCAGCTGTCCCCCTCCCGGGTCCCTTCCTTTTTGGATGGGGAGGAGTGGAGGATGGGGCATTTCCCTTCCTCTTTTCCTCCTCTCCCATTCCCCCCTTTCTCGCCTTTCTTCCCACCATCTGGGACCATGGCACTTCCTCTGCCTTACCCGCTGGCGCCTATTGTAGTTGCCCAGGTGGCCGCCATATCGCCTTCAGCAGTTCCTTGGCCGGCGTCCCGTTTCTTCCCTCTCGGGCCCTCTTCTCCTCCTCCTCCTTCATCCTTCTGGCCCTCTCCTTCCGCCTCTTCTTCTGTCTCTTTCTCTTCTCGCACTTTGTCCCCTTCTTCTTCCCCATCGACTCCTATTCCGACGTCCTCGGGACCTGGGTCTGTTGGTCCGGGACCTCCGCCATAGCCGCCCGGCCCGCTCCGCCCCCGGCCATAAAGGCGTCGAGCTCCGCCCTCATACGGCGGAGCTCCTCCCCATGACCGCAAGCACGAGCCGAGACGGCCATGGCGGCGTCCAACTCTTCCTCTGCCTTCTCCGTCCTCCATGTTGGAGGGGGTGGGTGTTCCGAAGGATTATCGTCATACGACGGGATATCCACCAGAACACCCACCTCCACTTCCTTTCCTCTCAACGGAGGAGGGGGAGAGGGAGGGTTGGTTATCCTCCTCTTCTTCTTCTTCCTCCTCCTGTCCTCCCTCCTACCTTTTTCTTCTTCCTCCTCCGACGTGGATATGGGAGTCGCCGATATCCCTGCCGCCTCCGCGTAGAATAGCTTCCTCTCCCTGGGAAGCAACGAGGGAGGGAGAACAGAGGCCGAGGAGGTGGAAGCCTTTATGGCCTCCAGTTCCTCCCCCAGCCTCCTGTTCTCCACCCTTAATTTGCGAAGTTCGGCTCGGAGCTTCTCCGCCTCTTTCCTCCGTCTCCGAGGCTTCCTCCCCCCTGCTATCGCGCTCCGCCGTCCTCGCCAGTAGGGTGGCCATAACGGCTTCGGAAATGGCCACTGCGCGGTTCAGCAGTCCCACGAAGGTCCCTTTCAATGTTCGGGACCTCCGTGAGACCAGCCGAACCGTTCCCAGCGCTCGGCCCACTTCCGAGCCAGTTCAGCCACTCCTGCCTCCCTCAGGAGGTTGATGGTGGCGTTATCCCTATAAACCTCCTCGACCGGGCGTTTGTCTTCGAGGGACCTCAGTATGCCCGTGTCGAGAAGTATTCGAATATCTTCCTCCAACCTCCTGTTTTCCTGCTCCTTCTTCTTCTCCATCTCTGCTTCCTTTTTCTTTTTAACCTCGCCGGTGGTGGGCAGTCTTCCCGGCCCCCTTCTCACGGATTCCAGGGCGGGAGTTTCTCCTGAGGAGCTGCCGCTGGTGGCCCGCATCCTTTTCCTCCCGATGTCCCTACCGGTGCTCGGCCCAGCCTCTGGTCCCGGTATGGTCTTCGCGAGACGCTGGATCGCCACCCTGCTGCCCTGCGAGAGCCGGATGTCCGAGCGGACAACTGGGCCAGCGGTCCGTCCCGATGTCCACGCTGTTCCAGCGGTCCCCTCCTTAGCTCCCTGGCTCTGCTTGAAGCAGAGAGGGCCTGGTTTATTGGTCCCAGGTGGCGGGGTTTTACCCCCGGACACCTGGGACATTCCCCTCCCTCGTTGGGTGGCCGCCCGCGTTATCTTAACCGGCGGGCTCACCGCACCATCCCTGCGGTCAGGGAGGTGCTGTGTTGAGGACGATGATCGGTCCTCAGTTTTAGGCGGCACTCCAGGGGCTAGCCCCCTGGAGTCCGCATGCTCAACCTCCTCGGGGGGAGGGGAGGAGGCACTCACCTGTCGGATTCCTGCTACCACCTCTTCAACCCCCGTTCCTACCATCAAAAAATCACCCGAAAAGGGTGGTCGGACCATAGACGGGCTGCTACGCCCATCCTTAGGTACCGTTGAGCCCGAAGGCTCTGAGCTCGAGAGCTCGGAGTTTGTGTTTTTTAAAAGTGAAGAATCCATTTTTGGTCCCACGAGTACAGCGGGAAGTGGGCGTCGACCCCGGGTAGAGCCCCCGCATTACCCGGGGTAAAGCTAGCGTGTCCCCTGGGTTCGCCAGGTGCCCAGGGTGAGGAACCACTAGCGACAAGTCACGCACCTGCCATTCATCCCATAAGCGTGGCATGCCTCAACCGTAGGATTACGTGGTGTTTTATAGAGGACCCGCCTCGCGGTCCGGCCAATTAAGGCAAGACCCCCGGCCCCAGAGACATGACCTAGGGTTACGGTATGATAGGCTAGGGTCTGCCGGGGATGCCTGAGCCCCCTGTACCAGAATGCCGAAGCACCCTGGCCCCTCGCAATCGTGTCAGGTTATACGTCCTGACAAGTACGGGTTTGCAATCAGGGTTTTCCTTCCCCTAGAACGGTTGCCTTCGCCCGGCTCACGAGTCCGTTCTGCCCGCGCTGTAGGGTCCTTTGGATCGTACTAGTACGATCCTCCGGTCCCTGTATGAAACTCAGAGGCAGCTGCCCCTCCGAGAGTGAATAAGGACGCTCTTAGTCTGGCCTCTCAGTGCAGATCTCTCCGGCATAGTAGAACCTGCCAGAGGTCGAAACCCCCGCCGGCACAGCTCTGCACATCATCAAGGCACACAAGCCCCCCCACCACGTCAAGGTGGCGCCCACGGGGGAGGTTAGCTTAACCTAACCTAATTTAACCTAACCTCACGTAACCCAACCGAACCTATTGTATTCTACTGCCGGGCAGGCCAATTTTGACACAAAAACCATTGTCTGCGAAGCCTTAACCTACAAAAAAATCTAACCTAACCTAACTTTTCTCGGTTGAAGTTGACATGACCGTCCATATGGTCAGCACATTCCTATACGTTTTCGGGGTATTCGAATTCAATTTTACGGTTTTGTGAAACTTACTTGTATCCCCAACCTCATGACCATTGAATCTTACTTTAAAAAATACCTCTGATTTCTCAAAATTGCTCATTTTGCAATTAAAATAAGGACATGTGCTCAAAATATGTATATACAGGGTGCACGATTTATCTGAAGACATTGAAATATCTCGAGAACTATGCATTGGATAAAAAAAAGTGGTTAATGAAAGTTAGTCTCGAAGGGGGACATCCAATGATACCAAACTCGACCTCCCACCCCATCCCCTGGGGGTGGGGGTTGGGGCAACTTTGAAATCTTAAATGGAAACCCCCATTTTTTATTGCAGATACGGATTCTACGCCACAAAATACGTAAATTTTGTCCGAAACTTTTTTTTTGATTCGTGATAGTGGCATTGTAATCGCAAAAAATTATATTTTCCGCAATTCTCCAGAAATGATCATTGGATTGAGAAATAAAAAATACCTGTTCAATATTTTTAAAGAACATAATAAAAGTTATTCCCCCCCATCCTCTCGGGGTAAGGTGGGTGGTAACGTTCAAATCTCAAATGGGAACCCGAATCGAAGAGGGAACTGCTCGACGCGTCACTGTGGGTGTATGGCGAACTACGGCTTATTATAAAAGGCAGTGCAATGCTATCTATCACGAATGAAAAAAATTGTTTCAATAAAAATTTCACGTACAATCTAATTCTGCAATGAAAAATGTGGATCCCCATTTGAGATTTGAACGTTATCATCCACCCTACCCCGAGAGGATGGGGGGGAATAACTTTTATTGTGTCCTTTAAAAATATTGAACAGGTATTTTTTATTTCTCAATGCAATGATCATTTCTGGAGAATTATGGAAAATATAATTTTTTGCGATTACAGCGCCATCTATCACGAATCAAAAAAAAAGTTTCGGACAAAATTTACGTATTTTGTGGCGTAGAATCCGTATCTGCAATAAAAAATAGCGGTTTCTATTTGAGATTTCAAAGTTGCCCCCAACCCACACCCCCAGGGGGTGGGGTGGGAGATTTAGTTTGGTATCATTGGATGTCCCCCTTCGAGACTAACAACTTTCCTTAACCACTTTTTTTTATCCAATGCATAGTTCTCGAGATACTTCAATGTCTTCAGATAAATCGTGCACCCTGTATATGAGCATGACATTTCAAATGTTTCTCGCGTCGCAGTTTATGAACTCGGGGTCACAATTTATATTCTTTTTCATGTTCAAATGAAATCTAACTTGTCATTCATATCAAATTAATTAACAATTGTCTTCAATCTATTTTCTTTCTACTATACCATGTTCTTTTTTCTTCGAAGGATCTATGCAAAGGGTTTCGCATATTTTGAGCACATGTCCTTATTTTAATTGCAAAATGAGCAATTTTGAGAAATCAGAGGTATTTTTTAAAGTAAGATTCAATGGTCATGAGGTTGGGGATACAAGTAAGTTTCACAAAACCGTAAAATTGAAAATTTGCCTGTCAGGCAGTATATCACAATTTTCTCGCATATTTCTGTGATTTTTAGGTGTTTTTTGAGGTTAGGGTTGAACCAAGCCCCGTTGGGCCAATTCTGATAGCGGAATTGGATTCAGCGCGTCAAAATACATAGGAATATACATGTCTCGTCCCCAGATCAAGACACTTTTTTTTTGTGTGGCTGTGTTATACAGGGTGTGCCAAAAGAAGCGGGACGGTCGAATATTTCGCGAAATTTACATCGGATCGAAAAATTGAAAAACAGGTGTTCAATATTTTTCAAAAATTTTTCGAATGACACCAAATACGACCCCCACCCCCACCCTCTGGGGGAGGGGCGGGGGGCAACTTTGAAATCTTAAATGGGAACCCCCATTTTTTATTGCAGATTTGGATTCCTCATGAAAAAATAAGTTAATTTTATTCGGGATATTTTTTTCGAATTGTTGATAGATGGCGCTGTAATCGCAGAAAAACAAATACAGATCAGAAGTCTGCAAACGGTCAAATTTATCGGGACATACGCTTCGGAACACAAAATTAGTATTTTTGAAAAGGCTATCTAATGATGCTGCAGTAGACCGATAGATGGCGTTCTAATTGCAAAAACAATTCTTTCTCGCAAGTGAAAATATTTCTACAGCTAATATGAGGTTAACGTCTTTCGTTGATTTTGTGTCTGACTTTATTAAAAAACTACGTTTAGCACAACCCAGGTGCGTCCACGTCCGACGTGGACGTAGTAGTTTTTTGTTCCCTTCGAGGTGCTTGTTTTTAGTGAGTCCCCTTGCCTCTCACTTATCGGGGTGTTTGTTTTTAGTGAGTCCCCTTGCCTCTTGCTTATCGGGGTGCTTGTTTTTAGTGAGTCCCCTATAAAATACACTAGGTAATAAAACATTCAAAGAATTATAAATTGACGAACCTCACTTTATTAACGATAAACTGTATTCTTGTAGTAGCTTTCGGCTTCTCTACCAGCCATTATTCAATAAGCAAATTAAATATAAACCTGTCGAAAACTAATCTATTGAAGTAGAAATGAAAATGTTTGTGATTCCATACTCGTGTAAACAATATTCAGCAAGATAAGAGTTCTTTTCTTTATTAATAAATACGTAAACTAAAAGTGGACTATTTTTGTTGTGATTTTTTTTGCTTCATCCATTTGGTAGGTACTTTTTAAATGACACATTAGTTCAACTGTTTAAGTTGATTCAAGCAGATGAACCTTCATCTATAAAGAAAAATTTTACTTGAAAATGTGTTTTTTCTTTCAAAATGGCTCATCTTAATGAACAAGAAAGAATGTCATTACTAACGATGGTAGGCTGGGGTGATAGGAAAAGGTCATACTCGGAAGCAAGAGATATTTTCAATGATACTTTTCGAATTGGAATGGATCCTATCTCCAAATGGACTGTGGAGAGAACGGTTAGAAGATTTGAAGCTACAGTCTCTATGAAAGATCGAGCTAAATTAGGAAGACCAAAGTCAGCAACAAACGAAGAAAAAGCGTTGAATGTTTTATTATCATTTACAGAAAATCCTCACAGTAGTCTTCGTAGAACTGCCCAAGCTCAAGAAATTGGTACATCTTCAGTCCGCAGGATTTTGAAAAGTAATAAATTTCATCCTTACAAAATGACACTTGTTCATGAGATAAATGAAGATGATCCCGACCGACGTTTAGAATTTTGTGAGGACATGATACTTAGAATAGATCAAGATCCAGACTTTCTTTACAACATTGTATTCTCAGATGAAGCAACATTTCAATTGAATGGTACTTGTAATCGGCATAATTGCAGGTATTGGGCAGACGAGAATCCACATTGGATGCGAGAGAGCAAAACCCAATACCCACAGAAATTAAACGTTTGGGCTGGAATAATAAATAATCATTTGATTGGGCCATTCTTTATCGATGGTAATCTTACTGCTCAAAGGTATGAAAACATGCTTCGAAATGAAATAATTCCAACAATAAGGGAGATTGCAGGCGATAACTTGGAGCAGGTTTGGTTTCAGCAAGATGGTGCTGCACCTCATTACGGACGGAACGTTCGTAATTATTTAGATGAACATTTTCCTGATCGTTGGATTGGACGAAGAGGTCCGATCGAATGGCCTGCCAGGTCACCAGATTTAACTCCACTTGATTTTTTCTTGTGGGGTTATTTAAAAAATCGGGTTTACGAAACGAAACCTCAAAATTTAGATGAACTGCGTCAAAGAATAATTGATGTAGCTGCCCAAATACCTGCAGAATATTTAAAAAATTCCATCGAATCTGTTTACCATCGATTAGCTTACTGCCAGGAAGTAAACGGTGCACAATTTGAGCATTTACTACAGTAAAGTTATTGGCGGCAATCATGAGAGGCAAGGGGACTCACTAAAAACAAGCACCCCGATAAGTGAGAGGCAAGGGGACTCACTAAAAACAAGCACCCGATAAGCGAGAGGCAAGGGGACTCACTAAAAACAAGCACCCCGATAAGTGAGAGGCAAGGGGACTCACTAAAAACAAGCACCCCGAAGGGAACAAAAAACTACTACGTCCACGTCGGACGTGGACGCACCTGGGTTGTGCTAAACGTAGTTTTTTAATAAAGTCAGATACAAAATCAACGAAAGACGTTAACCTCATATTAGCTGCAGAAATACTTTCACTTGCGAGAAAGAATTGTTTTTGCAATTAGAGCGCCATCTATCGGTCTACTGTAGCATCATTAGATAGCCTTTTCAAAAATACTAATTTTGTGTTCCGAAGCGTATTTCCCAACAAATTTGACCGTTTGCAGACTTCTGATCTGTATTTGTTTTTCTGCGATTACAGCGCCATCTATCAACAATTCGAAAAAAATATCCCGAATAAAATTAACTTATTTTTTCATGAGGAATCCAAATCTGCAATAAAAAATGGGGGTTCCCATTTAAGATTTCAAAGTTGCCCCCCGCCCCTCCCCCAGAGGGTGGGGGTGGGGGTCGTATTTGGTGTCATTCGATAAATTTTTGAAAAATATTGAACACCTGTTTTTCAATTTTTCGATCCGATGTAAATTTCGCGAAATATTCGACCGTCCCGCTTCTTTTGGCACACCCTGTATATACCTTTTATTTATTTTATTATATAGGGGAGACCGGGGCTAGTTGATATAGTTTTTATTAATGAATTTTTTAAATAAGAAATGGAATATAAGTAGCATAAAAATGTTCTAATAGCTTATACAACACGACAATTATTTTGTTGATTGAATATTTCTATTGATTTTGTTGCATCAATGAAAAATATAAGGCGACAGCGTTTGTACCAACTAACCTCATGTATGAGGTCAGTTGTTACAGTTATTGGGGTCAGTTGTTCTAGATATCTATATTTCAAAGAATAATACATTTAATGATTAGAAATAAATGAAAAATGTGCATAATATAACTATTAATATTTTACAGATAAAATACAGGGTGTCCGGTAGCTGCCCGAAGAATGAAGATAGATTAGGTTAAGACAAACATAAAAATCCCATACAGTTTTGCAAGATTTGCAATAACACAGCTTGCCTGCGAGATTTTCCCCATGGAGATCTGAAGGTGTTTTCTTATGTAATTTTTTGCGTTGAATCCGAATATGGCAGCAGAATTTGTCTAGCATGTCAGGATTTTAAGATATTTTAATTTAAAAGTGCAAAAAAGGCCGTTTTTTGACATATTCAGATGAAAATAACTTTGAAACGCGATAATGCTTGTTAATTTCAACAAATTCGGATTCATGAAAAAATCTACGGAAATGCATATGTACGTGGTTTCCAAAATCGTTTAATATTTACAACTATAGGATACTTTATATTAATAAATTCCATTTTCTTTGGTACCTAAGCAGTGAACGTATCATCAGATCGATTTTCTCAGAGCTGTCTATCAAAAGATTTTTCGGGTTACTGATTACGAATCTAAAATCAGAATTTGGATTTTCAAAATAGCGGATCAAATATGGCGTCCCAAAAATACAAAAATCGTTATAATTTTGCTAACAATCACTATCAAAGGGTTTGTTGGGTCGCTGATTACGACTTTAAAGTCGAAATTCAAAAATTCAAAATGGCAGATCCCATATGGCGGATAGGATGTCGAGATAAGGCATGATTCAGCCAAATAAAGCAGAATAAGCCAATGAGCCAGTCAACTAGAGCAAGATTTACTTTATTCAGAATATTAACTTTATTCAGAGATCTTCTGTTTCACAAATTACAATCTACACTTCTGGAGTGAACTAGTCATTTCGTTCTACAAACAAATAATAAACTGCATCATTATTCTTATTCAGTTTTGTACCGACGTTCATGATTTATTTTTAGTATTCTTTTACTTGTTATAATTCAAATGTTTCAAAGGAAAAGAAACTGTTCGCTTGCATTGACATCCAAAACAAATGCTAAAATTACACCTGACTAACTTCATGCGGCGACCTTCTGTTTTATAAATGGCCAATCCAGGCATCTGGAGTGCAGTAGTTATTTTATCTCACAGACAAATAACTATATCACTATTCAGTTTTTTGTATCGTCGAAGCTCATCATTCATCTTTAGTATTTTCGTTATACCCAGTGAGCAAATGAGTGCAAATTGAACATAAATTGGCAGCAAGTTCGATTAAAACTTGATGCCAAAACCGTAGCTAACTGTATCCTCTTTCGGCTTGTGTTTTGATATCAAGGCTTGGTGCTGAGTAACTTGCAGCAAATTTGTAGCACAAACTGCGCAAGTTTTGCAGTGCATAACCTTGCATCAAATAGGCGCCAAATACCGAGCAATGCTTGTGCACAAAACTCGACCAAACTGGCAGCAAATCCGCAGCAAGCCTTGCACTCAATCAGCTGATTGAGATGGATGCGACATGCATAGGTTTTAAATGGTTCTTAACCTATACATTGTAATATTTTGCGACCGCTCCTATCGCCTAGGAAGTGGCCAAATGTTCGCGACGTTCTATCGGTCGCCTTCCGTCGCTTCCCAAAATTCCACAAAACCAAAGTTGGGCGCCAGGCACGATTTTCGTGCCCACCAACACTAACAGTATATTTATCGACGGCGATGCGACTCGATCGCTTATGAGACCGACCGCTCTTGTAATTAAAGTCGGAGTAGGGAGTAGATCCTTTCTCTTGGGGTTTCCGGGATGAAACCAGCGGCTGGCTGGTTCGGTGTGGCGTCGGTGATGCCCGTTCCTCGGTGCCCGTGATTCCCCGCTTAGCCGCAGGGGACGATCTCCTATCCGCGGGGTCAGAGAGGATGTCCCGCTGCCTCTTGGTGGTCCGCCGTCCTCGGCCACGAGTCCCGTTAAGGACGGATTACTCTCGTGGTTTTCTAGCTGATTTCGGAGATGGGTTATTGCCGGGTGGCTTACCACGGTCAAAACTGGCGGACGAGCACGTTCACTTCTTTACACGCCGACTGGAAAATTTGTCTGTGGCGGTGGGTAATTGCTGCCGACACAGACGGACGAGCACTGATAAATCTGCGAACAGATACTTCGAAAATATTCTGTGTCGGGGGCCAACGGTTGCCGACGCAGATGGACGAACACTTATACTCGCGCACAGGAACTTAGAAACTAATCTACGTCGGTGGCTAATTGTTGCCGATGCAGACGGACGTGCACTGATAAATCCGTGAACGGAACTCAGAAAATATTCTATATCGGTGGCTAACGGCTGCCGATACAGACGGACGAACACTTATACTCGCGCACAGGAACTTAGAAACTAATATACGTCGGTGGCTAATTGCTGCCGACACAGACGGACAAGCACGTATAAATCCGCGAACAGATACTTAGAAATATTCTGTGCTGGTGGCTAACTGCTGCCGACACAGACGGAAGAATACGGTAAATTCGCGATGCCGGTCGGCTGACGAGGCTTGGCTACCGGGTCTTGTAAAATTTCCCGGTGGTTCGGTACGGTGTGGAAGCTTTACTCACCGGCGGATGTCTTGCCTTCTCGTCGACTTCTCTTCACGATTCTCGCTGGAGCTCTCCTTGATAGCTGATCTGGTGGACTCACTGTCTCTCGCGGTCTGCCCCGATCTGTGCTCGAGAGCGGGTTTTACACCCTAAATTCCTCTCGACGATCGGTGGCTGATAATCGGGGGACTAGTTCCCCCCGATTTCTCGGAAAGTCGCGCATGCGATTTTCGCGAATTACCCCTTTCTGGGGGACCGATCTTCCCCGACCGTTTTGCCGAATTCGGCTTTTTCCGGTGGTCTATCCGGGTTGCCGCGGCATAGATGTTCGGTGTTGCCGGGGGCGCGCGGCGATGATTTCTCGTGATCATGTGACGATCGGTGGTCGCCGTCACACGATAGTAACGGGCGTAAAACTCCTTGTTACAAGTATATCCGTGATATTGGGCAAGGGAAATGAATTGCCAATAGTAAAGTCATTCAATTTCCTAAAATCGATGACTACTCGAAGCTTTGCTCTTCCGGATGCGTCAGGTTTCTTGGGCACCACTAGGAGTAGAGCGTTCCACTGACTGCGGCTCGTGCGAATTATCTGATTTCGCAGAATTTCATTTATTTGCGAATTGACTTCGTGATTATGCTTCGCCGGCAGACGGTATGGCTTCACGTTTACGGGCGCGGTGTCGGATTGCACGTTTATCTCGTGTCGCACGGCGTCCATGTGAGTTAATGTATCGCCTTCTAAATGGAATATATCATTATAATCAGCGCAAATTTGTTCCATGGCTTTTCGTTCTTCGCTATTTAAATGTTTCACACGCAATAATTCTTTTACGCGGTCGGCGCATGATTTAGGTATCGCGTTGCGATAGCTTGTTCGCGTTGCGTATACATCCACGAAGTTATCTAGGGCTTCTAGAGTTACGTACGGTATGCCCATTTCGATTTTTTCCTCGGTGGTGTTTAGTATGCTGATTTTGCAGCTATTATTCGTAGGCTTTACTAAGCAGTTGCCGATAAATAGTCCAGGGCATAATTCTTTAGAATATACTAACCCGGCTTCATTTTTATCGGTCATCGCGGGGACTATCGTCGCGCAGCGCGGTTTTAAACGGAGGACCGTATGAGGATACAGTTTCAGACATGTATCCTTTATCGTGATCTGTCTTTGCTTGTAGTCACAGTAGGCTCCTGTTGCCTGTAAGAAATCAATCCCTAATATTCCCTCATAGTCAATAGGGAAGTCATTTCGCACAACATAAATAATATGCTGATAACTGCTTTTCCTAGCAGGAACGTCGCGCGAAATCTTCCGAGGGTGTATATCGTGTGACCGGTTATTCCGGTTAATGCGATTTGATCCTCGTCGATCAAGGTTTCTTCCTTGATATTTCGTAATTTGATGAAACTAATTGCGGAGCCAGTATCGAGCAGAAACGGTGTTTTTTCCCTTTTAAGCTGTTCCACCGTTAAATGAAGTAACTCTAATCCCGTTCTTCTTTTGTTATTATCGTTTCGAGATTGTAGTTGGTTTATAGGATACGCGCGGGCTTGCGGGGTTTGCGTCGCCTGCGATCTTCGTCGCGGTCGCTGTCCCCGTCTCTCTGTGTATTCTTCGCGAGGCTATCTTTTCTCTCGCGGAACTGTACCGTTTGCGGGCTCGGATTCGCGTTTTTTCAGCGCCTGTGGCGTGAGCGGGCGTCGTTCTCCCGTAGAGGTTTCGGCATTCCTCACGGTTATGTCCCGTTTTGTCGCAGTGGGTGCAATGTTTAACTACATTGTTAACGCGCGCGTTGCCCTCCGGTTTGGGCAGTGAGAATCGAGTCCCATATCGGCTGCTCCGGCATTCTCGCCCGGTATGTCCCGGCTTTCCGCACTTTAAACACTTCAAGGCGGGCGGTTCCCGCGCAGGCATACTAGCTGTGTATCGACGGTATCGCGTGGTCGCGATATCATTTGGGCGGCTGTGGATATTTCCTGCCCCTTTTACGCGTTCTTCTTTGACGGCTTCGGTTATTGCGTCGGTTAACGTCGCGGGGGCGCGAGAGCGTACTATTGTTTGAAGCTTCTCGTTTAACCCCAGCTGATAATTTATAAGGGCCTGTTGTTTAATATACCGGTATATCGTGACTTTTTCGTGTTCTGAATATTCGTTGCCTTCGGTGGTTGCCGTAAATAATTCGGTCGCTAATTTTTCTATTCGTTTACCGAAGACACGCGCTTCTTCCCCCGGTTGCTGTCGTGCGTAATTGAACTCGCGTTGTAATCGCGTACTAGACTTCTTTCTCGCGTAATATTCTTCTAATGTATGTTTTAACGAGGCGTAGTTGCGCGGATCTCGATTTTTTATTTCAACTAGGGCGATTCCCTTTAGTTTTGTGCAAATTATCGCCCGTACTAGTGCAGCTTCATCTGCAAGGTGTATAATTTCAAAAGCGTAGTCACACGCAGTGAGAAATTCCATTAGTTTCTCTTCGTTCGACCCGTCGAAAAGGGGGATATAGTCCTTAGCTTCGCGCAGCCCGGCGTGATTCCCTAGTGTACGGTCGACGTTATCTATCTCTTGTAGTCTGTTAGGAGAATCTCGTTCGTATACGAATGGCTCTACTGGCGCAGCGTCGGTGAGAGCTGTTCCGACGGTTCTTTGCGTTTGTGAGTAGTTGCGCTGTCGTGGCGGACGTGTTTTTTATATCCCCTATCCCTTCTATAATTATTTTGAGTAAGGCAAACAGTCGATCCGCATCTTTTCCTAAACTTCCTGTTAGTGGTCGGTCCTGATTCGACTGAATGTTTTCAAATCGCGGCGCGAATTTTTCGCGAGACGGTTGCATCCCGTTGATTGGTGTCGTAGTCAAAGTTCTACGCAGATGGATGATCTCCTTGTCAATCGCGTATTGCATTTCCCGGTTTCCTAGGACTTCCGCGGACGTACCCGGTGGTGGTGTAACAGACATTTTGTCCTCACTAAATATTTGATTTGGATCGAAAATATCGCTATCGTACGATGATAACAAGAAGTCTCCTCTAAGGGAGAGATTACTAGGTGTTCGACTTATTAATTCCCTCGCGCTCTTATGTTTTATCACGGACGCTTTCGCTCACTCGTACTTGTCGATAGTTATGAGGGAAGCATCGGGCGCAATTTCCGCTTTGTCAATTTGTGTGGCTATATTTGCTCAGTTGAGTAAATCAAATTTTTCCTCAGAAGAGTAATAATGTTCGAAGTTTTTCTGAACGCTTTCCGCGATATCTTGCACGACTGACTCAGCAAGGTGCAATAGCTTAATCGTAGGAATCTGCGTGAGTCGCCTGACAGAGTGTAAAGCGGGTTCACTATGCAACCACGATTTGTTTTTTAAATGTGCGTATGACTCTAGACGTCCCTCTGACATTCGCAATATTTTTCGCGATACTATGATCTCAATTCGTTTCTGACTTACATTAACGCATACTGCATGTTGCTGTGCTGCGAACGGCTTAACTGGCTGGCGTCTGGACAGTGATACTGTTGCGGTAGATCAGTACCTCGGTGTCGCAGTCTCGCTATCGCTCTTGAGTTCGATGTCGCTATCTCCGTTGCTCAGCTGGTTGTTGCCCCTGGTCGGTTCCCCAGTAGTTGATATTCGCGTTGACAGCTTGAGTTTTTCTCTCCTTGGTGAGCTTTTCCGGGGACGATATTGCTTGGTGCCCCTCTAAGGGTCGGCAGTTTTCCATCGGCCTCGGTTCCACTTTAGTAGTCGTCGTAATACGATTTTTCTGGCGGCTGTCCTGGCTGACTGCTGCTCTCGTTGGTGACGCTCCTTCAGTGTGTTTCGAGCCTCTTATTCACTCACTCTCCTCTTTGACTTTACCACTGTTTTCCGTGAAATATTTTTCACGAATATTTCTCGCTTTTTGTTTCAGATGCAGGCTTGTTGTCACTCTTTAAAACTATCCCATCGCTGCCACCAATTTGTTGCAGGATCGAAAACGAAGCAGTGGTGAAGGTGTCTTAATAAAACTTAGTTTATTTTGGAAAGGAGTCTTTATTGACTTAACCCTTTATTAGCACGCTACAAAATGTAGTCTTAGAGATAGATATACGTTAGGTTCGTTCGGCCGGATGGTCTGGCAGGCTCTGACTTCCTTCGGAGACGGCAGTCGATTTATAGACTTGTCGCCGAAGGAATCTTGCAAATTTTGCGGAAACATCACATCACTTGCGATTTTCGTCCATGCAGACGGTCCGTCTTTGCCTATTGCCTTATTTGGACTTCCATTGGGTGGCGTGATGCTTAGCTTGCAACACGTGCGGCGCAGGCGGAAGTGCAACTTCGCATGGCACTTTCGCCTATATAATGTATATTAATTATGGTTAATTCGTCAGGCTCACTCGGGGCATGACACACGTAAGGAGAGGACTCCTTTTTTTTTATAACGCAGGAGAAACCCATCATGGGTACCCTCCGGCCCCTGGGAGGGGCAGAGGGTTATGTGAGACTCTTACTCACTAAAACTCCTGCGGGATGTCTACCAGTCAGACCGAGATGGGGGAAGTTGGGGGAACTGCGCCAGCATTCCCTCCCCAACACCCCGGTCCCAGGACTCTCACGGAGCTCCACGCCCAAGTACCGCACCCGTGTGGATCCTCTCCTGGAAGAGGGTCCGGGTGCTGTGCCCCGATCGACTTGCCGATCGGGTTGGCCTTCCGGTACTTTATGGGAGAGAGGGGACATCTACCCTCCCTCCCCGCCCCCTCCTCGTGAGTGATTCCACTCCGGAGGGGGCGGGGGAGCAAGACCTTTTCCCAGAAGGCCCCGCCCCCTACCTTACCTCGCCGACGCCCGGGAGAGGGCGAGAGGGGGTCTACAACCTCCCCCCGACGACCCTCCCCCGCGCGTCCGCATGCGGGCCAGAGGCGACCGAGGAGGCGATCCTCGGTTGCCCGAAGATCGTTGCTCCTCCTCGGCCGGCGCCACCTCGGGCCCGCTCCCTAAATCTGGGGAGCCCCGTCCCCTCTGCCATCTCCTAGGATAGTCGGAGGGGCGGCGTTCCCACTCGGCGGCCTCCTTCTGGGACATGATGTCCTTGCAGAAGGAGGCCGCCTCCCCCCACACCTCTTCGCTCCCGCACATGGCGCGAACCATGCGCGGAAGCGAGAGGGCCTCCACCTTACACCCCACCGCCCGGGCCAGGACTCGGCGCCGCTAGTCCCATGCGGGGCACGAGACCAACGTGTGTTGCGCCGAGTCCACTTGCTCCGGGCAGTGATGGCATTCGGTGGTGGGTTCCTTCCTGATCCTGTGCAGGTACCTCCTGAAACATCCGTGTCCGGTCAGCACCTGCACCAGATGGAAGGACAGCCCGCGTCCCCTCCTGCCCATCATTTCTGATAGGCAGGGGCGGACAGCCTCGGCCGTCCAGCGCCCGAACCCTCGTGGGTCCGCCAATTCGGCAGACCACTTGTCGAGGGTCCGGGCACAGGCCTGGGCCTTTAGGGCCCTCAGTTCCCTGACCGATAGTCCCTCCCCCTTCCCGCGGAGCTCCTTTATTCGCCAATATAAGGGAAATCTCTCTTCGGCGAGAAGGAGAGGACTCCTGCCCAGAAAAGGAGAGAGACAAGGAAGGAGCGGGAGGCGAGAATCAAGCGGAAACAGCAGGATGAGAACTGAGGATGGAGGCCAGAAGTCTAGCGATCCCAACACCGGGCCAGGAGGGAGTAGAGTGACCCCCCAGGCTATAAAAAAGGCTCCGCCCAAGGCAGCGGAAGGGAAGGGCCAGGATCGAAAGGGCGCAACGGCGAATCCTGGCAGCTAGAAAACCAGAAGGGGAAGAAGAATGAAGGCCCAACAACAGGCCAAGTCCCAGGGACCCCAGAGGTAATTCCGGCGACCGCCTCCTAGAAACCTGTTTCAGGTCCAGAGACATGGAGCAGGGTCGTTGGGAGGAAGGAGAAAAGGAAGGAGAGGAAGAAGGAGAAGAAGTTCCCTCCTCAACCGGCCCCCGACCCGAAGAGGGGACCGGTAGCAGCGGCGGTGGTGCCGAAGCCGCCTATCTCTACAAAGCCAGATTTCGCAATCAGGCCGTCTAACATTTATCGTATATAAAAGACTGTACCAGGCATTGCAGCATGTCACGTACAATACAATTTTGGAATATTTATCGTATATAAAAGACTGTACCAGGCATTGCAGCATGTCACGTACAATACAATTTTGGGACATGAGAAATATTGTCTCGTTAATGTAATATATCACCATCAAATTGTTCGGCTGTATTCCTCGTATTATTTCTAACGTCACTATAAAGCAGGGTTTTGATTATTAACACATATATATATTATAAGTGACTGTACGGGACAACAACATGTAACTGTTAACTGTTAACTCCTACAAGTAACTGTAGGAACCATTAAAGTTATTGTAATATTAGAAGTTTATTAATGAATTTATTTTTATTTCTTATATTTCAGGACCGATTTTGTAAATATACAGGGTGTCCCATTTTAAGTGTCCACCTCAAATATCTCTCTTATTTTTTAATTTAGAGAAAAATGGTTCAGACACGTTTTGTATGGTTTCGAGGGGGTCATAAGATGGTACCATTGATTTGACCTTGAAAAGTCATTTGAAGGTCACGTGAAGGTTATCTCAATTTTTTTGGATGGAACTCCCTATTTTTTATTATATATTCTTGTAGTTGACCTCGAGAGCTTCCCAAAACACTATAATCAAATGTTTCTTGGTGAAGTACTTTTCGAGTTATAAAGCTCCAAATTTACAAAATTTTTATAAAAATACAAAATATTTCGTAAAACATTCACTTTCCGATAGTCTTATCTTACATGATCCAACCAGTCAATGCAAGATCCGAGCATGATCCAGCCACTCAAGACAAGATCCGAGCTTTGACTGGTTGGATCATGTAAAATAAGACTATCGGAAAGTAAATGTTTTACGAAATATTTTGTATTTTTATCAAAATTTTGTAAATTTGGAGCTTTATAACTCGAAAAGTACTTCACCAGAAAACATTTGATTATAGTGTTTTGGGAAGCTCTCGAGGTCAGCTACAAGAATATGTAATAAAAAATAGGGGGTTTCATCTAAAAAAATTGTGATAACCTTCACGTGACCTTCAAATGACTTTTCAAGGTCAAATCAATGGCACCATCTTATGGCCCCCTCGAAACCATACAAAACGTGTCTGAACCATTTTTCTCTAAAATAAAGAATAAGAGAGATATTTGGGGTGGACACTTAAAATGGGACACCCTGTATATATAGGGTGCTAAATTTCAAACGTAACAGGTAAGAAATCTGGAAAACTATGAAAGATATTAAAAAAAGCTAAAACACGTATTCCATGATTTCGAAGGGGAAAGAGAATGGCATTATCAATTTTTTATTTGGAAGGCATTTTCAAAGTTGGTTGAAGGTCAACTTAATTTTTTTAAGTTGGAAGCCTAATTTTTTATTATATCTTCTTTTTCCACCAATTAATTTGAACTTTTATCTGAAACATTTTTTATTTGCCTAATATTTTTTAGAAATATTTAATGGAAACTTGGTAACTTTTTCAACATTTAAGAATATATTGCTATAATCAAGAATATATTACTGTAATAGTGTCCTAACTTTTGTTAATGTAATAATTCTGAAATTTCCAAAGGTCTATAAGTTAACAAAAGTTAGGGGACTATTATAATAATATATTCTTGATAGTAAATAAAGTAAAAAAGTCTAATACTATTTTTTCTGTCGACGAATAGTTAGCGAGATATCGTAAGTTAAATGTTGGAAAAGTTACCAAGTTTTCCTTAAATATTAAATATTTCAAAAAATATTAGACAAATAAAAAATGTTTCAGACAAAAGTTGTTAAAATTAATTGGTAGAAAAAGAATATATGATAAAAAATTGGGTTTTCTATTTAAAAAAATTAAGTTGACCTTCAACTCACCTTGAAAATGCCCTCCATATAAAAAACTGATAATGCCATTCTGTTTCCTCTTCGAAAATATGGGACACGTATTTTAGCTTTTTTTAGTATCTTTCATAGTGCTACGTCCTGTAGATTTAATTAGTAAAAATTCTTTCCTCTCGCGGATTTATATTCTCCTAATATAACTATAATAGGAATATATACATATATAAATATAAATTAGGAAACAGACCCATCTGGCGAACAGCCGTCGCGCCAAATGAAAGGCGATTCGGGAAAATTCCATAACAGGAAACAGTGCCCTGTTGTAAAAATCTACGTCTTCGTTTAAAGTTTAAATCTGGGTAGTGTTCGCCAAGTGTGTCCGTCGTCCTAGCTATAAAAATTTGAAACTCCGCGCTAACAAACCTTCAATAAAACAAAGCAACACAGAGCATTCCTGCTCTAAAACTTGAAACTTACATCTTCCCAATCCAAAACCATAAGTTGCCTATCAGTCAACCAACAAAGCTTACTTCACTGATAGTCGTAAAATCTGATCTCAGCCTTTGATTTACGGCATTTTGATTTTTCCACCCGGCCACTTGTATACATTTCTCTATCTCAAGAATCCACCACCTCCACGCTTGTCGCGCCTAATTCATTCAGCCAATCATATCATATCCACCTAAAACTATGACCCACGCTCCACCCTTTAGCCCTTCCATATTCATATCTCCAAAAACTAACTGTCTCCTTCCACGATGTCTTTTAACTTCGCTAATGGCTGAGACTTTTTCCCACTAAGACCAATTCACCCCTTCCTCAAAGGCCATCTCTCTACCCCCCCTGATAGCTTCTGCCTCCGATTATCACTGTAAAAACCGCGGTAATCCGCCTCCGCGACACTACTTCTACTTCTATTCTGAGAGACAGGAAAAAGAGCATATTCACATTCATTTAGATTCTAGATTCAAAAGTCAGACCTGTAAAAACGCGTCCTTAGACTCAAATTCATCTTCGGTTTTGTTTCGGCACTACACATACTCTTACGTCTTCTGTCTTATTTTTTTTTGGGGACAAAAATAAAAATTTAGAATCAGTGCTATTGTGCCATAATTGGACAATTGGAAGAGAGTCGCACAACCCATCCCAACCTACAGAGCAGGAGCCGCCTATCAACCGTTATATCTTGTCCATTTCTCGCATCCCAGGAATCACCAGTAAGTTACATTTTCTTTGCTTACTAACTCTTTACTCATATTCCTTCCTTTTTTTTTTATTATTTCCTCCTTCTTTCACTTCTCATACACACACACATACACACAACATCATTCAAGTAAATTGTAATAAACCGCGCCGCATAACTTTCTGTTGTCACTCTTATTTTAATAAATTTGGTATTAATTTATTTCCATCAGTTAATTTCAAAATCACCCCACCCTTCCAACAGTCAACTCATGGTCCTATCCCCGGTAAAGGGATTCGCGTCCCTGACCGAAAAACGAATCGCTCGTCGTACGTCGGTGCCCGAGTAAAGGGACCCGTCGGGTCTCTGACCCGTCCACTGACACGCGTGTATGAACGAGGTTCGCCTTACTCGCGAACGAAAAAATTGCGTTCCTCCTCTAGGACGTAACAATAGTGTTCAAGATTTTTTACCTGTTATGTTTGAAATTTGGTACCCTGCCCCCCCCCATATATATTTACAAAATCGGTCCTGAAATATAAAAAATAAAAATAAATTCATTAGTAAACTTCTAATATTACAACAACTTTAATGGTTCCTATAGTTACTTATAGGAGTTAACAGATAACAGTTACTTGTTGTCCCGTACAGTCGCTTATAATATATATATATATATATATATGTGCGTTAATAATCAAAATCCTGCTTTATAGCGACGTTAGATATAATACAAGGAAAACGGCCGAACAATTTAATGGTGATATATTACGTTAACGAGGCAATATTTCTCATGATGCAAAATTGTATTGTACGTGACATGCTGCAATGTCCGGTACAGTCTTTTATATATGATAAATGTTAGACGGCCTGATTGCGATATCTAGCTTTGTAAAGACCTCGAGGATAGATCGAGGAATATGTTATAACAATTTGGTGCTGTTATATGACAGCAAAGAAGTAAAATATTTTTTCTTGTAACATGGTACTTCGCAGGACTCGCTGCGATGTTTCATACGACAAACGCTTTATTAATATATGATTTTTGACGGTTGGAATGAAAATCTGGCTCTGTAGGGACCTCGATAATAGTTCAAGGAATATTCCATATCAATTCCGCGGTTACATATATATTACGCCAACAAGGCGGAATATTTCTTCTTGTGAAATTGTATTCGCATGATCCACTTTGACGCATGATACATTTTTATTTATTTATAACAAAAGTTAGACAGTCCGATTGCAAAATCTGGCTTTGTGAGGATCTTGCGAATAGTTTTAGATATATGCTATAACAATATGATGATGATATATTACATCAGTGAAGGAATATATCTCATTTTGTACAATGCTATTATATGTGATCCGCTCCGACGCTTCATACATCTTTATTTATTTATGATACATTTTTCATGGCCTGACTGCAAAATTTGGTTCTGTAGGTTTCTCGGGGATAGTTCAAAGAAGATGCTATAACAATTTGGCGGTGAAACATATCGTCAAAGAGGTGAAATTTTGCATCTCCTACAATGAATTTTCAATTGATTCGCTCCAACGCCTGGTACGACGGGCGCTTTATTTATATATTATAAATTTTTGACGACCGGATTGCAAAATCCAGTTTTGTACTGATTTCGGGAATAATACGAAGAAGATGCTGTAACAATTTGGTAATAATACGTATCGTCAAAGAGACGAAATATTGCATCTCGTAAAATTTCGAGTGACTCTCAGCGACGCTTGGTACAGCGAACGCTTTATTAATGTATGATAAATTTTTGACGGCCGGATTGCAAAATCTGGCTTTGTAGGATTCTCGAGGATAGAGAGGGAGAGAGAGGGAGAGAGAGGGAGAGAGAGGGAGAGAGGGGGAGAGAGAGGGAGAGAGAGGGAGAGAGAGGGAGAGAGAGGGAGAGAGGGAGAGAGAGACAGAGAGAGAGGGAGAGAGAGAGAGAGAGAGAGAGAGAGAGAGAGAGAGAGAGAGAGAGAGAGAGAAAGAGAGAGAGAGAGAGAGAGAGAGAGAGTACATAAATATCTTCACAAATTATATATATATATATAGTAGATTCCGTGAATAAATTTTAGCTATCTAGCCTGCATGCAGCTCATGTTCAAAAACCAACCAGCTAATATAACATGATTTGATATTACGTTCAAGGATAGTCATAACATATTCTTCTTGTTTTCAGTCATCAATTTGCTGAAATAGCTCGTTCACAAGGTGTATCAAATTTTTTAGCAGCAGATTAACAGCAGCAACTGAGCACAAACTTGATGCAGGCATGCATTGCTAAGAATTTCTACAATCTTTATCAAACTTGCTCTTGCTATGTTAGCATATTGCAAAGCTTACTTTTATTTTTTGCTTATTAGTCTCTGTGAGTAAAAAGTGGACAATTATACTAATGCATAATATTTATATATAAATACAATACAATATATAAAAACAAAACTTACACTTTGGTTGTCGTTACTGGCAGTAATACTAAAAGTTTTTCCTTCTCGCACCTGCTTCTTCTCGTGCTTCTTCCTCGTAACACCTTCTCTTCGTAAGACATTTTTTTTTCTTATTGAAGGCTTAAAGCAGAGCTCGAGAAAATGTGCACGCGACGGCCGATTTTCGACTATCTCCGCCTACCGCTATTCCCTTTACTTCGCCGCTCCGCGCGCTGCCTACAAGCCGCTCGAGTCTCAGGAACGTGTTTCGAATAGTTTTCACGTCACCCATGAGGTACTATTGTTAACGAGTTTTTTTTAAGTGGTATCCCCAGTAAGCCTAATCCACTGATGACTGTAACAACCCGTACCCAGTAAGCAAAATGCTAATAGAATGCGTGCAGATTGACGCTAATTTCGATCAGATCTCCACATCAAAACCATAGCCATCTGTGTCCTCATTAGGCTCGTGTTTTGTCGACAGGACCTGTATGACAGGCCGTGCGAGCAGATTGTCGGCAGAAACCGCGCAGGTCCTGCTGCCAAACTACACGTAGAGTTTGCTCAGTTTCTGCCGCCAATCTGCCGTCAAATTACTGCAAGTCTTGCGCGGTTTTTGCTACAAATCTGCCGTCAAATATTTGACAACAGGATCTGGCACATATTTGACCGCAGATTGGCGACATAATTTGATATAACAGATTCTGCGTTAAATTTGTTGCCTATTTGCCATCAAACTATGATAGCAGGCTTTGTTCGAAATCTGTTCGCGCAAGTTTGGCTATCTGGGTAACTAATTGAACAGAAGCGAAATAAAATATGTTAAATGAAGAATATTCAATTCGATTTTCGACGTCTTTTATTGGTAAGAGTGGAAACGTCAATTTGGATATTGCATGTAGCGAGCCACATAAGACGTGGTAAGGAATCGTCGCTTAAAGAAGAACACTTCTAATTTTTTATAAACTTCATTTTCGAAAAATGAAAAGGCCCCTGGGGATACCACTTAAAAAAAAAAACGCGTCAACAATAGTACCTCATGGGTGACGTGAAAACTATTGGAAACACGCTCCTGAGGCTCAAGCGGCTTATAGGCAGTGCGCGGAGCGGCGAGGTAAAGGGAATAGCGGTGGGCGGAGATAGTCGAAAATCGGCCGTCGCGTGCACATTTTGCCGAGCTCTGGCTTAAAGTATTAAAGCATTAAAGCGAACGCAACTGTAGCAATATGGCGGCCACAAATTAGTTCCGATCTCTCACATGTCCCATCTCAGAGAGTGCTGCTAACGCTAATCATTTTCGCTCCATAAGAGTTTGCACGCCTTGGTAGTACCGTCAAACTGCGTCATTGGCGCCATTTTCATTTGTTGACATCTGACAAAGATTTTCAACTCACAATAATACAAGTTTCATACAACAGCATAGTTTGTAATAACGTTGAACATGTCGAATTTTGTGCCTGGAAGCTACGATTTGCGGACAGCATTGATTTTCTGTTACCATTTGAGGAAAACTGCTGCAGAATCGCATCGAATGCTTCTCGAAGTTTACGGTGAGCACGCTCTTGATAAATCACAGTGCTTTGAGTGGTTTAAAAAATTCAAACGTAGCGATTTTTACGTGAGAAACGAAAAACGTGAAAGACCACCGAAAAAGTTTGAAGACACCGAATTGCAAGCATTGTTGGATGAGGATGACGCTCAAACGCAACAACAACTCGCGAATCAACTAAATCTGACACGAAAAGAACATCTCCATATGTTTGAAAGCCATGGGAAAGATCCAGAAGATGGGAAAATGGGTTCCAGATGAACTGAATGAAAGACAGCAGGAAAACCGAAAAACTTCTTGCGAAATGCTGCTCGCCAGGTACAAAAGACAGTCATTTCTCCATCGAATTGTGACGCGATGAAAAATGAATATATTTTGAGAATCCTAAGCGTAAAAGATCATGGGTAACTCCAAGCGAACCATCGACATCGACTGCAAGGCCAAATCGCTATGGACGGAAGACAATGCTCTGTGTTTGGTGGGATCAGAAGAGTGCGATCTATTATGAGCTGCTAAAACCTGGCGAAACCGTTAATATTGAACGCTACCGACAACAAATGATCGATTTGAATCAAGCTTTGCGTGAAAAACGACCAGAATATCAAAAAAGGCAACACAAAGTGATTTTGCTTCATGATAATACACCATCACACACAGCAAAATTGGTCAAGGAAACGATTGAGGCGTGTAGTTGGGAAATACTTTCGCATGCGGTTTACTCACCAGACTTGGCTCCGTCCGATTACTACTTATTTGCATCGATGGGACATGCACTTGCTGAGCAGCGCTTCACTTCTTACGAAAATGTACGAAAATGGCTCGATGACTGGTTTGCCTCAAAAGAGCAACAGTTTTTTTGGTGTGGCATTCACAAATTGTCAGACAGGTGGGAAAAAATGTATAGCTAGCGATGGCAATACTTCGAATAAAATATTTTTTATCATTTTCATACAATAAACGTATATTTTCTATACAAAAATTCTGGTTTCATATTTACATACCTGGTATAAGACTGGAGCCGAAGAAGAAGATAGAAGATTGAACCGAGAACTGAGCGTCTCGATAGTTAACATATAAATCCGGGTCCGTTATTCTACACTAGTACGTAAGCGCAAGTATAAGGAGGAACGAATAAACGCTATCTTCTTTTGTACGACCGACTACTTCTATCTCAGCTGGACCAGCGAAGCTCGAGATCCCAATCCCTAAGACCACGAACGAACCCGAAACCTAAGGCCACGACAATATCTAAAATCTTACAAGTTAATATGAAATGAAATGCATGGAGTCTCTCAGATCCCATCTCACTAGTTAAAAGTTAACTGTCTCTTTCGATTTTTCTTTTTTTTACTATTTTCTTGATAATTACTTGGTAAACTTGATAATTACCTGATAAACTTGATAGTTGATAGTTGATAATTTACTTCTTTTCCTTGCTCTCTATGTGAATTATTTCCCTTTACAGATATTTATTTTGCTAGTGAGAAACTAAACGAAGCAATCAAAATGTATTGTAAGTTTTCCACAACTATAGATATCTTGTACCTAGTAAACACAAATATTAGTAACAATATCGATGCTACAATGTCAGCTCAAATATGTGGTATGTAATGTAACAATTACATTATATGTGTGTTATATAACATATAACTGTTATACAATATACTATATATTTGAGCTAATATTCTAATATTAATTATGTTACTGATACTTGCGATTTACTAAATATATTCAGTTTATTGACTTCAAATTGAGTCACACTTTCTCTCTTTGTTTTTTGTTTGCCTTATAAAGAAAAGAGCGAATCAATATCTGACTTAATTGTACACGGACTCAATAAATGGAATATATTAATAATTTTCAGCTTTAATACCTTTTGTGCCATCATAAGATATGCTTTTTTTCAAAGAATTTTTTGAACTAATATATATTGGTGCAATAAGTTAAAGTGAAATAAGTATATTTTGTTTCAGTTTAACTTATCAATATACAATAACTTAACAATACATATTATTCATGCACACGTATATGTATGTTTTATATATATATAAATATGTAACACATTGATCAATAAGTCCCGGAACTAACTACTAAAACAACATTTGTTTGCCAAAATTCTTCTTTATTCATCAACATAGTCTCCTTCAAGAGCGATACATTCATTCCAACGCTTTCCTAACTTTTCTATGCCAACCGTGTAGATCTTTGGTTTCAAAATAGGCATTAGTTTCAGCAATCACTTCTTCATTGGAGCCAAATCTCTTTCCTTGGAGCACCTTTCTTGAGGTCTGCGAACAGCCAATAATCGCTGAGGGCCAAATCTGGAGAATACGGTGGGTGCGGAAGCAATTCGAAGTTCAACTCATGCAATTTGGCCATCGTTACCATCGACTTGTGACACGGTGTAGCGTCACTAAAACCACTGTAACTCAATGACACAATGTCGGAATGTCATGAAAATTTGACACGTAAATTCTAAAGGTTGGTACTAACTGAGAATGATATGGATTTGTTATTAGAGGCGCCATTTGTTGGTTAGTCCCAGGACTTATTGATCGATGTGTTATATATATATATGTATTATATAAATTGAAATGTATATTTTAATACACAGACAGTTCTAATGACGCAACAGATATTGAATCCAAAGAAATAAATCCAGAGAAAGAAACAGACGAAAATATATCACCAAAAGGAATTGGAGATATTTCCTAAATATTTTTTTACTGATATTTATTAATTTCTACAATTGTTCATAAGATATTAATTTATGTAGCATATAAATGGCCACATGAAGCAATATTACTATTAATAGAAGAATATCGTATACGTCAGAATGATTTTCTAAGTGGAAAAATATCGCAAAAGAAAGCATAGATTTTTATAACAGAGATAATGAAGAAATATGGTTACAATGTAACTGGCCCTCAGTATTTACCGAAATTTTCCGGTTTAAAGCATACATACAAAGCTATAAAAGATCACAATAATAAATCGGGCAATGCGACGAGAACATGGCCGTATTTTTCTGTAATATATTTGTTTAATATTAATTTATTTTTCTAAAAAGATAGGAAATTTAATCTATTCTTTCTTTTTTAGCATATGGATGATTTATTGGGGAATAAACTGTTTATGTCACCTGTAACGACTGTGTCATCTACTGGTAAAAGAACATTATCAGAATCAGAGTGCAACACATCTAGCAATGAAAAACAAAAGTGCAATAAGTTATTAAATTTGATGTTATTATTTAAATTAGTTTAATTTACTGTTATATTATTTGCTTTATTTAGAGAAAAACCGACAAACATATGCTATGGAACATATAGTCGAAAAACTAACAGGAATGAGACATAAAACAGAACTTACGATGGAAAGAAGACACCAAGAAAATCTGGAGATTCGCCAACAAATATTAATATCATTTAAAGAATTGATTGATATTTTTAAGAAGCCTTAATTGTTCTTTAATATTTTTATATATTTAAGTTTGTTCGAGTTAAGAAAATTAAGTTAATGATATGGATGTTACCGACTTAAATCAGAGAGAGATACTTTATATAAGTTTAAAGAATACCAAAGTTTATATTATATTTAAGTTACAAGTTGTCCAAAATAAATCTTAATTGTTCTTTAATATTTGTATGCATTTAAGTTTGTTTGAGTTAAGGAAATTAAGTTAATGTATAATAATACGGATATTACATTTTTTAAGTTATATCTTATATATTTCGCATTATTAAGTTATTACAAATAACATCTCGTTTAAGATGGCCTGCGTTTCTATTTGCGCATTCAATCGGGTGTATGTTACAATCGTTTTCTACGACTTCCAAATCTGTGACTGTAAAATCGTCATCCCTTAAAAAACAAATATTATGCAAGACACAATATACCAAAATAAAATCTGGTATACAATTTATACGGTCCATATCAAGAACAGTAAGTAAACTGCGGAATCTTTCTTTCAATAATCCGAATGCTCGTTCGATTATTGTTCTAGCAGATGAGTGATAGAAGTTATAATTTTTTTATTTATAGGTTAGGTGACCATTATCTTGTCGGGGAGGGAATGCTGGCGCAGTTCCCTTGACTCCCCCCATCTCGGTCCGACTGGTAGACATCCCGCAGGAGTTTTAGTGAGTAAGAGTCTCACATAACCCTCTGTCCCTCCCAGGGAGCGGAGGGTACTCATGATGGGTTTCTCCTGCGTTATCAAAAAAAAAAAAAAAAGGTGTCCATTATCTCGATATGGTATCATCACATGATTATGGAGGGAATAAGCAGCGTCGGCTACTAAATGACTATAATGCAGAAACTTCTCTGGATCTTGTGTAAATTCAGATACTTTGGACCCATACAGCACAGCACCGTTGTAGCAACATTGCAGCAACGTTGTTTTGCAAGATTGCAACATTGCAGAAACGATGCAAAATGTTGCTGCAATGTTGCTGCAATCTTGCAGCAAAAGTAAAATGTCCGCTTGCAGCAATATTGCAATGAAATATTGCAGTAACATTACAGTGTAACATTGCAGCAACATTTGTAATATAATTTGTATGCAATAATGCTTTATATTGTTACGTCTCAGCTCCTACTTTTCCCCCCTTTTTCTTATTTCTTTTTTTATCTTTATCGAGCGGTACATCTTGCAATCTAAACTTCCGGTTCTCCCCTCCCTCGTTCGATATGGACTAGGATTATATTATGTTGACATTCGTAACGGCGACCTGTAATTGTGACTAGCATTTTATTTTAAGTTAATGCGTTAGCTTTAATGCCTTTTACTATTCCTTTGTATATGGAAAACCTTGTGTTAAATTTCCGACACCGGCGTGTGTTAATTTAATATATCGATTTTGGATGACACATTTTATGTGCCAGACTCAACGTATGAATTGTGTGACTCTTTTCTGTTTTCTTTCTTTTCGGCACTTCTGTTCTATGTTAATTTGACACGTCGTTTTCTACAGCGCGCGTATGCTTTATCATTGCTTACGTAGTCTCAAGAATAACAGCCCAGTTGCGCGAGGGCTTGGCTATTATTTCTTACTATTATTCCAAATTATTTTTATCCTAGCGGACAGACTATGCAGCTTCCCCATCTCTTGCTTCTTAACAATAAAAATAAGCACTAAGTGTGGGAAAGTTGTGTTATAACCGTTAACAACTTTTCTAATCGTTATCTTTATAACTCTGCAGTATAAGCATTGAGATTCTACGAATCTCGTAACTGTTTTGCGTCAGCAGCACGACCCAGCTTCGCTCTCAGGAATCTCGGATGGAAGACAAGACATATCGCGTCGTAATTCTCCACCTTGTTTCTTTCATCCGACATCTTGCTAAACTTTACATATTATCCGGTTATTAGATCAAAGCGTTAGAAATGTAGTGTAAAGAAGTAAAAACCTATTATTATAAAATTGTACTACCCCCATTTGCCACTCTCCGTTAAAATTATTAAACTTGTTGCGCCGAATTCGCCAGGAACGCTTCCTTGGCCTATCATTGTAAAGCGTCGTACCTAAATTCGCGATTGCCGCATTATTGTCCACCCGCGGTTGACTATAAAATTGTGAACGTTTTCATTCTAAGATAACCGAACTGTTTAGGCGACACTTTGGCGGAGTTCTTATCGTTGTTGCATCCGGAGATCGAGTAACTCGCGTCTTGCTCCGACACAAAGAAGAAGGACTCCTCGGCCCGTCGGCGAACCGCCCGCTTCTTCACTCTCGTTGAGGCCGTCACACGTTTCGGACGCGTGCTCACAAGTCTCTCCTTAACTATTGTACTTAGAGAATCTTCAAGTTCCATCATCTCGTGACGGTCTCTCATATTCTCGCATATCTCCTTTTTTTTCTTTCTGGTTCTTTCTCATTACAATTGTTGCAACCAAGTGTATTCGTGACTTCAACCAATTTCACGATCTTCTTAATTAATTCGTACAAGAAAAGACAGACGCGACTTTCGGAAGCCGGGAGTACGATATCACGAGCGTTCGACGTTCCGTCATCTCAGCTGGGAGGAACGCGGGCACGTACGAGGGCTCCTCCTGTTCCGTCGGACGCCTAAACAGTGACGTTCCAGCCATCCGATCACAGTAAGCCTTTCGATATCCAAGTTAATAAACAATATTTGTCTTCCTCTATGTCGTTCGATGTGTTTCGTAAACCGTGTATTGTTCTCCGTACGGGGCGCTTTCCTCATAGTCATATCCATGTTATCAAATAAATTGTATTGAATCCAATAAAATTCCAGGGGACGTAACAATATATATATACAGGGTGTCCGGAATGTGATCATTAATATTTTGTGTACTGGTAGAACTCATTAAAACAATTAAAAAAGTCCTGTGCCATTTTACAATTTTTTCAACATTTATTCCGTAATTAATTAAAATGTGTAAACGAATGAGCGCACGAGAAAGCGACAGGACGAGCTCTGTATATAAGAAGACGGCTTACCTCGCGCGGCGAGAGGCAACCGTAAGCAACAAGAGGCGTGCGCGCGTGACGAGGAGTGAGCGAGCACAAACGACGAGTGAGCGAGCGCAAGCGACAAGAGGCGGCCGCCCAACGCTCTCTACGCGCTCATTGTCTCACATGTTTCAATTAATAACTCGATAACTATTGCTAATTTGACATTATGGTACATGATTTTTCTTCTCGGCTGCACTCAATCTACCAGTACACAAAATATTAATGATCACATTCCGAACACCTTGTATACAGAGTGTCTCAGAACTTTGGGATACGGGCTCCGTAGGGATATGTAGCTAAGTGAGAAGAACAAAAAAGTCCTGTACCATAATGTGAAAATCGTAATAGTTTTTTAGTAATAACCGCGTAAAGTTTGGCGTTTTCTACGCCCATCGTGGCCTATAAACGCTCCGCGGCAAGCTGTGTGTGTAGGAGCTGAGCAATAACGCGTCTCGCGCTGACTGTCGCGATGGCGCTTTGGCGCTTTGACGCCGCGCGACGATCAGCGCAAGCCGCGTTATCGCTCAGCCTCTACGCATACAGCTTGCCGCCGAGCGTCTATAGGCCGCGCTGGGCGTGGAAAACGCCAAACTTTACGCGGTTATTACTAAAAAACTATTACGATTTTCACATTATGGTAGAGGAATTTTTTATTCCTCTCACTTATCTCTATGTCCCTACGGAGCCCGTATCCCAAAGTTCTGAGACATCCTGTATATGTATGTATATACAGGGTGTCCTATTTTAAAAGACCCACTCAAATATCTCAAAAACACTGCGTTAAATCGAAAAATGTTTCAAACAAAAGTTGCTTGGCTTGAAGGGAGATATAAGACAGTGATAGCATTTTGTTTATAGATGGCGCCACTTTTGAAATATTCACTAATCATCAATTTTCTTAAACAGAAATCCCAATCTTTTATTATATCATCTTTTTCTACCAACTAATTTGAACAACTTTTGTCTGAAACATTTTTTTATTTGCTTAATATTTTTTGAGATATTTAAGAAAAACTTGGTAATCTTTCACCATTTAACTTATGATATTTCGCTAACTATTCGTCGAAAGAGAAAATAGTATCACTTTTTTATTTTATTTACTATCAAGAACATATTACTATAATAGTGCCCTAACTTTTGTTAATTTATCGACCTTTGGAAATTTCAAAATTATAAAATTAACAAAAGTTAGGGTACTATTATAGTAATATATTCTTACTAGTAAATAAAGTAAAAAAGTCTAATGCTATTTTTTCTTTCGACAAATAGTTAGCGAGATATCGTAAGTTAAATGTTGAAAAAGTTACCAAGTTTTCCTTAAATACCTCAAAAAATATTAAGCAAATAAAAAAATGTTTCAGACAAAATGTTATTCAAATTAGTTGGTAGAAAAAGATGATATAATAAGAGATTGAGATTTCTATTTAAGAAAATTGAAGATCGGTGAATATCTCAAAAGTGACGCCATCTATAAATGTTACATACAAAATGTTGTCGCTGTCTTATGTTCCCCTTCAAGCCAAATAACTTTTGTCTGAAACATTTTTCGATTTAACGCAGTGTTTTTTAGATATTTGAGTAGGTCCTTTAAAATGGGACACCCCATATGTGTTGAGTCTCCTGGAAAATTTTTATTTAATGACAGTAGAAGCGAAAGATCGTATGTTAAAAATTGTTTTTGTTATATAGATATATTCCAGAGGATGATATTTGTGATCGATCTAAAAATTTATAAAATATTTTGGACACGCTTTCCTCTTATTGTGACAATCAATAATTTTCCATAAAAATTTTGTAACAATAATCATGAGAGATAATATGTTCAACTCAACATTTGTATAAATTTCACTAATTATTGACAATGAATGATTAGCATACAGCAAAAGAAAAGTGTTCAGAACATTTTACAAATTTGTAAAATCGATCATAAGTGTCGTTTTATGGAAATCTCTTATTTTAACGTACATGAAAAAAAAGATTAATATACCATTGTTTTCATTTCTGACATCAAACAAGAATAGTCACAAAAAGTTCCCAAGATCTGTAATATTTCAAAGAATAAATTGTAACGCTTGTTGATACCTTAAAGCATGTTGATATCTTAAAAAGACGCTGTTTTATTGACTCAATAGAACGTCAATAAGATACCACCTTGCTATTTGAAATAATACAGGTCTTAAATACTTGTGGTAACTATTCTTGAATTAATAAGACGTCTAAGTTTGGGATATAAAACTAAATCATTGTAAAACCAAAAATCGTAGTGATTAAATATAATTGGTGATTAAATATGAGAATTAGAGCAATATACAAAGTGCCCCATAATTGCAACATACCAACTCCATAGGGGCGTAGAGCTAAGCGAGAGGAACGAAAAAGTGCTCTTCCATTTAGCGATATTTTGTATAATTTTTTAATAATAACCGCAATTTGAAATGTTGCTACAACATTGCAGATATAATAATGCAAAATATTATTTTTGCAATATCTCTGCAATATTGCACTGCAATATGCAATGTCGCAACATTGCAGCAATATTGCTGCAATTGTGTGTGCTGTATGGGGATAAACGAAATACTCGTTGGTCATGGACAGAGCCGACGTGTTCAGCGGCAGTCAGAGACAATGAATAATCGTAATTCGTGGTCACAGATAGCCTATTAAAAAAAAATATACAAAATCAAAATTCTATTTTATACAAATATTTTACATAATATAACTATATAAAATATATAGTGTAACTATAGTGTAACTATATGCAGGGTGTCCCATTTAACCTGACAAATCGTAATATTTGGAAAAATACATGTCGGATCAAAAAAAGTGGGTAATGAAATTTTTCGTCTCGAAGGAGGACATCCAATGATATCAAACTCGACCTCCCACCCCACTCCCGGGGGGTGGGGGCAATTTTGGAATCTTAGATGGGAACCTCCATTTTTTATTGCAGATTCGGATTCTACGCCAATACGCAAAATACGTAAGTTTCGTCCGAAACTTTTTTTTTGATTCGTGATAGATGGCGTTGTAATCGCAAAAAATTAGACTTTCTGCAATTCTCCAGAAATGATCATTGGATCGAAAAATAAAAAAATACCTGTTTAATATTTTTAAAAATATTTTTAAAAAACATAACAGTTATTCCCCCCCATCCCCTCGGGGTAGGGTGAGTGGTAACGTTCAAATCTCAAATGAGAACCCACATTTTTCATTGCAGAATTAGATTTTACGTAAAGTTTTTATGGAAACAATTTTTTTCATTCGTGATAGATAGCGTTGAATTTTTCCGAGAAACTACTTTTAGCGTTACCCAGGAACAACGACGAGGACGTAGTAACTTTCTGTTCCCTTCGGGGTGCTTGTTTTAGGTGAGTCCCCTCGCCTCTCATCATCGGGGTGATTTTGCATAATTAATTTGTTAGTGGCATCTCTCCATGGGCGCGGACGATGGCGTCCGCGCCCATAGAACTTAAGAGACGATCATTATTAGACACTTACCTTTCTAATCAGGAGAGGTGCTTAATCAATTTTTGAAGAGTGTTCCATGCCACTATCATTCTCTTCTGACTTTGCATCATGGATTATGTAACTGTGCAAGAAAAAATTAAAATGATTTTCATTTATGGCGAATGTAGGAGAAATTTTGACGATGTTGTCAATTTGTATGCTGAGCGTTTTCCTGAAAGAGTACGATCACGTTCTTCTTTCGTTAGAGTTGTTACACAGTTTTGTACTGATGGAAGTGTACAACTGAAGAAAAGAACGCGTAGAGCTACTGTTTGTGAAGAAAATAATCAAATACCAGTACTAGCTGCAGTGGCTCATAATCTACATGCGAGCGTCCGAGAAATTTCGCACTAATCAGGAATCCCCACCCCGAGGGGATGGGGGGGATAACTGTCGTTATGTTTTTTAAAAATATTTTTAAATATATTGAACAGGTATTCTTTTATTTTTCAATCCAATGATCATTTCTGGAGAATTGCAGAAAATCTAATTTTTTGCGATTACAGCGCCATCTATCACGAATAAAAAAAAAGTTTCGGACAAAATTTACGTACTTTGTGGCGTAGAATCCGTATCTGCAATAAAAAATGGGGGTTTCCATTTAAGATTTCAAAGTTGCCCCCCCACCCCCACGCCCGGGAGTGGGATGGGAGGTCGAGTTTGATATCATTGGATGTCCCCCTTCGAGACGAACAAATTTCATTACCCACGTTTTTTGATCCGACATGTAGTTTTCCAGATATTACGATTTGTCAGGTTAAATGGGACACCCTGTATAGGGAAACTCGTAAATAGTTTTATAGGAGACACCCTGTACATACTAATTAAAACAATATAAATTACTTGTAATTGTATAGAATGATGACCTGTCCTTTATTATTAGGTGTACAACTTTGCTTCCGCCGTTTTCCTATAGATGGCTTTAGCGGTAAGTAGTGGTCGAAATAAATAGATCATAGACGTCATGCAATAAACTTGGGCATCTGTCAACATAATCCCATAGAAACATTAATCGACTTGTATCTGCATCATAAAGTTATTCTCGATTGAAAATGTCAGTTTACGAGCCAAATTCTCGTCATTTGCGGGAGGTTTTAATTTTCTGCTTCAATATGAAGAACTCTGCGGTTGAGGCTCACCGAATGCTCTCAAATACTTATAGTGAGGCTGCTATTAGTGAAAGAACGTGTCGTGAGTGGTTTCAATGCTTCAAGAACGATGATTTTCACGTCGAAGACCAGCATAGCGATGGAAGAGAGAAGGTTTTTGAAAATGCAGAATTGGAGGCATTACTTAATGAAGACTCGTGTCAAAGTCAAGAAGAATTGGCACGATCATTGGGAGTGACTCAACAAGCAATTTCAAAACGCCTCAAAGACATGGGAATGATTCGGAAGCAAGGAAATTGGGTGTCGTACGAGTTGAAACCGAGAGATGTTGAACGGCGTTTGTTTGCTTGTGAACAGTTGCTTGAAAGGCAAAGACGGAAGGGATTTTTGCATCGCATTGTGACTGAGGACGAAAAATGGGTTTATTACGATAACCCTAAGTGCAGAAAATCATGGGCATATCCCGGCCATGCTTCCATGTCGACGGCCAAACCGAATATTCACGGCTCCAAGGTCATGCTCTGTATTTGGTGGGACCAGCTCGGCGTAGTGTATTATGAGCTGTTAAAACCGACTGAAACAATCACAAGCGATCGTTATCGAACGCAATTAATGCGTTTGAGCTGAGCATTGAAAGACAAACGGCCGCAATACAACGAGAGACACGATAAAGTGATTTTGCAGCATGATAATGCTCGACCCCATGTTGCGAAAGTGGTCAAGACATACTTGGAAATGTTGAAATGGGAAGTCCTACTCCACCCGCCGTATTCTCCAGACGTTGCTCCTTCTGACTATCACTTGTTTCGATCAATGGCACACTGGTTGACCAGCACTTCCGGTCTTGTGAAGAAGTAAGAAATTAGATCGATTCGTGGATCGCTTCAAAAGATAACCAGTTTTTTCAACGTGGGATTCGTACGCTGCCCGAAAGATTGGAGAAAGTAGTGACCAGCGATGGACAATATTTTGAATCATAAATGTATAACCAGTTTTTTACAATAAAGCCTCGAATTTCAGAAAAAAACGGCGGAAGCAAAGTTTACACTTAATAATAACATTCAGGATTCATACTTGGCACTTTTATATTAATATGTGTGCCATCAAGCGAACCTATTATTTTAGGAAAAGCACTAAGCATAGCAAATCCTTTGAAAACTTCTTCTATTCTTTCTTCTTTAGGCCACTTGATAAAAATCGGAGTAAGATGCACGAGTACCCTTGTAACTCTCCTTACACTTCTTAATGCAGTTGCTCTTCCAATATCAAATTTCTCAGAAATAGATCTATATATAAATTACATGAATGTAAAATTCTAAAGATTTTTCTCTATCTCTTTTTATGTAACCGCACATACACACACACACATACACACACACATGTATATTTCTGCATATTTATTAAAAATGATATAATGTTAGATATAAAAATAGTTAAATCATAATTTTACTGACCGATACGAATCTGGTGTAGCCATTTTACATATGCAAATAAAAAATTGCTTTTCAATGGATATAATTTTGGGACCTGGTTTTGATCTTATTAAATAAGCGGTTTCATAAGGTTTAAAATATAATTAATAGTACATCGTCGCATTCTAAAGATATTAATGTTATTTTAAAGGACAAAATTTTTACAAACTATATTGCATAATATATAATAATAATAAATATATTGTACCCACACAACACATATGTCTTAAAGACGTTATCAAAAGACGTCTAAAAGACGTCTAATTTCGAATGTCTTTAAGACGTTGCCCAAAAGACGTCTGAAAGACGTCTTATTTCAAATGTCTTTAAGACGTTGTTCAAAAGACGTCTTTTAGATGTTTTATTTGAGACGTCTTTAAGACAATTTGTTTAAGACGTCTTTTAAACTTCTTATTTGAGACGTCTTTAAGACGATTTGTTTAAGACGTCTTTTAGATATCTTATTTGAGACGTCTTTGGGACGATTTGTTTAAGACGTCTTTGGGACGATTTGTTTAAGATGTCTTTTAGACTTCTTATTTGAGACGTCTTTAAGACGATTTGTTTAAGACGTCTTTCAGACTTCTTATTTGAGACGTCTTTGAGACTTTTAAATTATGATATTATAATGATGTCTTTTTTCAGACATCTTTTAGACATGAATTATTACGTCATAATTACGTCTTTTTTAAGACGTCTTAAAGACTTTTAAATTATGATGTCATAACGACGTCTTTTTTCAGACGTATCATTTATTACATAAAAATGACATAATTTTTAAGACATTTTAAAGACTTTTGAATTATGACGTAATCATGACTTTTTTTTTAAAGATGTCCTTCTCAGCAAACAATCTGTGCGCAGACTGATAACTTTGCGTTCTCCGAGTCTCTCTTTCTCATTGGTAAATGATTCTGCTTTTTATTTATTTTTTCAAACTGTCCTTAGAAGTATCAGTAAAATTAATTCAATTTAACATTATTATATTCTTATTCTTGACTGGATCTAAGAGCATAGACCAATCACGGAAAATTTCGATTCAGTAAGAAACGTCGGACAGGAAGGAGTGAGGCAAAACGTGCACATTGCTTTCCCGACACCAGTGGTGCGGTTCTTTAATTCGTTATTGGAGTTGTAACGAGGCGCAGATGCACCTCGTTACTACCGGCCCGACCAACCACCTGTCGGGCCGAAGAACGGCGCTGAGCGCCACCCTAAAAATACCGAGACGATCGCGCCGCCGCTATCACGCGCTGCCGCTAGCGCGCGCGGCCGCGATCACGCGCCGTCGCCGTGCCTCGCGCCGATAGGCGCGCCGCTCGATCGCCGCCGTATCAATCGTAGCGCGATCAATTAGAAAACGGCGGCGATCGAGCTTCTAGTCACCAGACCGATCCGTACCGCCGATTCGATCTAGACGCTTCATGCCGAAAGAGAGAATATCCGGACCGTTTCGCTCTGCCTTCCGCTTTCCGATTACCCGACCGGCCACTAAGAACACGGGATTGTGCGTCCGCAGTCTCGATCGAGCGTTCTCGATACTTGGCCGTCTCCCGTCTTCCTGGGCTCGTGTGTACGCGTGCTCAGTCGAGCGTACTCGATAGTCTATCGCCTTTACCCGCCGCCTTGAGCCAGGGGTTCGTCCGTCGGCGAACTCCGCTGAGCGTACTCAGCCTTTAGGCGATCCGTCTAGCGACCAAGAACCCGGGACGGTGTGTCCGCCGTCTCCGCTGAGTGTCCGCAGCACTTGGTCGCTTTCCTCCACGAACGTAGGGAAAAGGGAAGGTGCGTACGCCTCCTCTGTCGAGAGTCCTCGGCCCCGACGGACGAAATCATTTCGCGTATCCCGCGACTCGCGTGCGTGCGTCCGACCGAGAATCGAAATCTCCGGTCCGGCGACCATTTATACGCGAGCGATTTCGAAGCAAGTATTGGGCGATAATTGTTCGAGACGCCCAGCGTCGCGCAGCGTGACCGATCACCGCATCGTTACCGTCGTTACCGTCTACACGCGTCACGTAATAGGCCCCGCCTTCTGCACGGCCTATCCGTCTGTACGAGCGCTTGTACCGCTCACTGCACCGCACCGTACCGTACCGACGCGCCTTATAGACGCAACCCGCGACACCGCCTTCGGGGCCGAACTCTTGTATCTCAATAAGCATACGATAAAACTAAGTTATTTTAATTGCCGTTATCAAGTGTCCCGCTGCTTTATTCCTCCTCGAATCCGGACTCCGACGAGCCTTATCCGCGCGAAACGCGTAGCAGCGACCGAACCGCGGAGTTCGGCCGTTACAGAGTTAACGACAGTTTCGTTAACTCCAATAACGAGTTAAAGAATTGCGCCGCAGCAGCTGGATTCTGTAGCTCGTTATTGGAGTTAACGACAGTTTCATTATCGTTGCGCAGCTTTTGTATACCGTAGAAAAGCTGCACAGCGATAACGAAACTGTCGTTAACTCCAATAACGAGTTAAAGAATTGCAGGGGCACTACGAGAGCGCTGAAGAGCAGACAGCAGCGAATGCGAGCAAGCGAGCAAGCAAGAGAGAGTGAGAGAGAGGTGCTTATTGACTCGTTTTCTAGGGAGGTTGTTCTTCAATTTTTTTTATAACATAGTATACATTCATTAACCTATTTTTCCCAATGTTGTGTACACGCAACATGAAGTTTATATAATTAATTACTGACGTTAGTAATTATTTTTTTTCACGAAGTGTTAGACTAATTGTGAAATAAGTTCATTTTGACTGGATTTTGTGAAGTTAAACTTCGTGTTGCGTATACGCAACATTAAGAAGAAATGGTGTTAAGTATGCAACATCGATGCACCGTCATCAGTGGGATATACATTAGTGATTGATTAGGATTTTTTTGATTAAACATCAGTGATTGATTAAGAATATATACATACATTAAGTATGCAACATCGGTACATCGTCATCATCAGTGGGATACACATTAATGATTGATTAGGATATTTTTTGATTAAACATCAGTGATTGATTAAGAAGTAAGTATGATTATTAACAAAAATGATTATTAACAAAAACATGCAAGGAAGTATACGAATTTGCGCAGAAAGAACATTCCTGCTATAGAAAATCTTTAGAAAATGCTATAGAAAATCTCAAGGACTTCACACCGTCGCGAAAAAAGAAAAAAAGCATCGGTTGTGGTCTATGCATTGCCGGAAAATACAACTTAAGGACTCGGGTATGTTAAATTTTATATTATCTCCTCATCTTATTTACCTCTAATTCGTACGTTTTATTTGAATGAATAGGTGCTAATCACGTGCACAAGTTTGCACTTTGTGATCATCCCGGCCGTCAGTGTGATAATTTATGCCCATGTATATAAGCATAAAACTTCTGCGAGAAGTTTTATCAGTGCAGCAGCGAATGCCAGAACAGATTTCCTGAGTGTAGGTGTAAGGCGCAATGCAATACAAAGCAGTATCCTTGTTATCTGGCTGTCAGGGAATATGATCCGGATCTTTGCCAAACGTATGGTGCAGATTATTTCCAAATCAATTCTAAATCTTGCAAAAATGTCAGCGTGCAACGTGGTCTTTATAAGTATCGAAAAATTTAATTTATTAGAGTGAAAATCAGTATAATCTCAATGAGTAGAATTTTTGATTTGAAATATACTTTATACAATTTGAAAGATCAGCAGCGAAGAATGAATTCATCTCGGAATATTGCGGCGAAATTATCAGTCAAGACGAAGCTGACAGGAGGGGAAAAGTATATGATAAATATATGTGTAGTTTCCTTTTTAATCTTAACAATGGTAAGTAGAGATAGTGGTTAATTAAATGTTGAAAAATAATAAAAATTAAAAGTTTTTGGTCGGTTTCAGATTTTGTTGTAGACGCGACACGGAAAGGGAATAAAATAAAGTTCGCTAATCACTCGATAAATCCAAATTGTTATGTGAAAATAATGATGGTGAACGGTGATCATAGAATAGGTATTTTTGCTAAGAGAGCAATTCAACCTGGTGAAGAATTATTTTTTGACTATAGGTATGTCGCTGTAATGTTTTGTTTAATTTATTAATTTCAAACAATCAAAATCATGTGATAATTTTCAGATATAGACCACGGAACAATTAAAATTCGTCGGTATTGAGCGAAAAATGGAGTTTCTCTAATATATGTATATATATTATATGGACTTTTACATGTATAAATGGTGCATCAAGCGAATACATACAGCTGAAATATTAGAAAGGAAATAAGCACTGCCTGATTTGTATGCCTCTCTATTTTTAATTAAATTTTACATTTTCATTTGTCTGCCCAATTTTGCAAAATTGTAATAGAGATTTTTTGTACATGTAGGTAAAGGAACTTTTTAAATATGTTCAAGTCTTTTATGGACATCTCGAAACAAAAATATCAAAGTAAAAATATACATATACAAGTACAAAACTTCTGCGAGAAGTTTTATCAGCAGCGAATGCCAGAACAGATTTCCTGAGTGTAGGTGCAAGGCGCAATGCAATACAAAGCAGTGTCCTTGTTATCTGGCTGTCAGGGAATGTGATCCGGATCTTTGCCAAACGTATGGTGCAGATCATTTCCAAATCAATTATATTATATTATATTATATTATATATATTATATATTATATTATATTATGTTATGTTATATTAAATAAAATTAAATTTTATTATATAAAATTACGATTATTTATTAAAATTAAAGTAACCTGTATTACCGACTATTAGATTATAAACGTCTTAAAATTATCTTAAATAAGACGCCGTTTAGACGTCTTAAATTAATGTCTAAAAGACGTCTTAAAATAATGTCTAAAAGGCGTCTTAAAATAATATCTAAAAGATGTCTTAAATCGGGACATAAGACGTCTTAAAGACGTCATAAAGGCGTCATTCTGACAACTTTTTAAGACGTCTAAAAAATTTTAAAACTTCTTTTAGATGTCTTTTAGACGTCATATTGTTGTGTGGGGTATTTTTATATTTTTTAAAAATATGTATGCTGCCTGGGATTGTTTTTTTGGAATGTATTTTGGATTGCATTGGAATATTTTTCTATTATATATATCATAAATTTTATAAATAAAATATACCTTAGTGAAAATTAATAATATAACAACAACTGTACATTGTATATTTTGAATGTAATTAATTTATAATATTTTTTTAAACTTGGAAGAAATAAAATAATTATTTAAAAATGTATTTGTTCAAAAATTATTACATTTACCTAAAATGTGATTTAAATTGCTCCTCATTATATGCTGGTATAATTTCTTCAACATAATTGTTTAGTCGTGGGATTTCAGCAATCGGATTTTTAATTAAAAGTAAAATGAGAAATATATTTTCTAATTCCTCATTGTAATTTTTTTCTTCGTTATTCAAAATATCTAACAAAAGTAAGTTTTCAGCAAATAAGGTTAATATTTGTTTACGTTTGTCTTCCATATTTAACGCTTATATTTACTTATTCCTTTAAAGCGAACGATTTTAATTGTTTCAAAGTGAGCGCTTAGAAGCTAAACGGAACGATTGAAAATAGCGTTCATAAGCATAAGCGCATAAGCGCTTACAACTCGTGAGCGCTCAAAGCGAACGCAGCCTATGCAGTAAGGCCTAGTCTACAATATGTATTGTAAGCTGTAAGCCGTAAGAACTGACCAATTATAGCAGATTATTTTTGTGATAATCGACTGTGATTCGCCAATTCTTACGGCTTACAACTTACGACATGTATTGTAGACCAAGGTTTAATGTCAAGATGATGTCATTGTGACGTCATCGATATATATATCGATACATTGAAGGTATCGAGATTGATATATTGGTGTTGATTGGTTATTGCAAAAACAGCATTTATGGTTTGTTCTTTGTAGCTGCACTGCTGAACTAGTGCAATAAGCTAGAGCAGAGCTCGGCAAAATTTGCACGCGATGGCCGATTTTCGACTATCTCCGCCCACCGCTATTCCCTTTACCTCGCCGCTCCGCGCGCTGCCTATCGACTACCGCGTGAATTTCTGCCGCACGGGAAATGTTGCTGCGTATTGTGTGCCAGATCCATTAATATGGAGAAAGTTCCACAAGAGAAGAAGTTACAAGAAAATGGATTTTCTGCATTTTTATCACTATTTATGTTGCGGAAGTTCGATGTGATTCGACTATGCTTGAAAATAGAAAGAAAATGACTTCATTCAAGATATTTCTAATTATTTTCACACAAATATTTTTTGTCCCTTGATTCTTCTAGTATTTGTTAGATTTTAGACTTCGCAATAGTTGAGATAGAATTAAAGTTGCTGAGATAGAATAAAACTTTACTGTGGCATAATGTGCAGGCCAGCCCACTCCTAACCTCCTAACCTCAAACTAATATCCTAGACCAAGCCTGTCTAACCGTTAGTAGCAAAAGAGCCATTGGCCGCATTCAGCGCACAGAACAGCTGTGGATTTATGCGCTAAATAATCTGTTTTCCGGAGCGCTCCCACAACATGTTACGGTAGTGGACGCCATTTTTTCCAGCAAAAATTTTTACGCTATATCGGCACAACTGTTACGAGATGTCTTATATCGTTTATTGTTATGGTTATGTACGGAATTGATCGCAATGGCCTTTTATGAAATGGAATACATATATAACGGATTAAATTATAATATTGTAGATTCATTGGAAGTACATGAGAAATTGAAGAATGGTACGTACAATTAAAAGAAATATTACTTTAAAATTAAATTATATAACTAATCTACAAATACAACTAACCTACAACCTACAAAATCTTAAATTACACTATTATTATATCCCAGTAAACATATATGTCTAAAAGATGTCTAAAAGATTTCTTTAAGACGTCTTTTAGATATACAAGTCTAAAAGATATCTTAAAGAAATCTTTTAGATATCTTTTAGACATGTATGTTTACTGGGATATATCATACTTGCTTATGTGCGATAATAATATGTATAATAATAATTGTACATGTTTTAGATGATGCTTTCTTCCAAGCATATATGAAAAACAACTTAAATTCTTTGGAAGTTGCTGGTTCTAATAATGACACTTTTACAGAAAATTGTAGTGGACACATCGCAAACAGTAAATTCATTAAAATATAGTTTTTGGTATCACAATTGACTTCATCATTAACATTTAGTTTATTATCATTAACATTAATATTACATTGTAAAATATATTTTATGATTTAGATATACTTGATTCAGAAGAAAGCAATAAACAACAATGGACAGTAAAACTTCTACAAAATTATTATTGGAATTGTACAAGGAGAGAAAAGAAAAATTCCGTGATTCCAAAATCAAGAAAAGAAACCTGTGGACACAGATTGTAAAAGAAATGGATAAAAATGGTTATAAGTCTTTGACTGAAGATATATTGGACCGAAAGTTACGCAATTTAAAAAAGACTTTCAGAACAATAAAGGACAATAACCGAAAAAATTCAACGGGACGAGGACATATAACATGGGAATATTATGATATTTTTGAAGAAATATTCCTTGATGACCAGACAATAAATTTTGGACCGACAATTTCTTCTATGGATTGTGCTGTAACACAATGTTCATCATCTGCTACGTCAACAATTTTATCTCCTGAAGTATCCACTACATCTTCAACAAGATTAATTGTTTCTCATGAACAACCAAGACTGTCAACTCGTTTATCACCTGTAAGGACGCTATCTCCTGCATTGATAAGATATGTGTGTCATCACCATCAAGAACACCCATACCCGTATTGATGAGCACTTTAACATATTCTTCACATTTCTTCGATTCAACGTTCATTGGGGATTCGTTTATCAAAGAAAATATTATAAATTCTTTTTACTCATCTTCTTCTTCTTCTTCTTCTTCTTCTTCTTCTTCTTCTTCTTCTAGTGTAACAGCAGAACATTCTTTGAGCGAAACTGAAAGTTCTTCCTCTGTTCTTCCAAATTCTCCCGAATATATTAATTATTAAGTCAACGACGAAAAAAAATACTTCAAAAAAACATATGATTTGCGAAAGCAATTACTTGCGGTAGAAAATGAGCGAGTTCAAATGATAGCCGAATTGAAAAAAAGCATCGACAACAATAACAAAATTCAGCAAGAGAGGAACGAGCTTTTAAAAAAACTCATTGATAAAATATAAAAATAAAGTTATCTATTATTTAAAAAAAGGTTTTCTACTAAAGTTTTCTATAAGGTTTAGATTTAAGATTTGTAAAAATGGCTTATATTTATTAAAAATAAACGGCTTATTACAAATTACTTGTTTGCAAATTTATAAATTAGCTACAATAGCATTCTTCTTTTCTATTGCTTCCTGCATCTGGAACCTATCCTCAACTGTATTTTGTTGATATATATTGATTGTAGGAACATTGTCGTCATCGATTCTAATTCTTTCATAGTCTTCTATTTCCCCATTATCAATTATAAAATTGTGGAGCATGCATATACATGCTATAATTGTGTTTCCAAAGTTTGCATCGGAAATGTCTAAATTTTACTTTAAGTAATCCAAATGCTTGCTCTATAATCGAGCGAATAGAACTTAGTCTGATATTATAGCGAATGTGAACTGCAGGAAGATGCCCATTATCTCGAAATGGGGTCATTAAATTATACATTAACGGATATGCGCTGTCTCCAATTAAATGCTCGTGTGTAAGAAGTGGGTTCTCTCTATCCGTCAACTTTTGAAACAATCTACTATTTCTGAACACGCGTGCGTCGTGCATTCTTCCTGGTATTCCAATGAACACGTCGATAAAGCGTGCAGAATGATCGCAAACTCCTATAAGAAATTGATTTCTTAATTTATTAATAAATTTACTTTTTATAGATTGCGTAAAATTTGAAAATAATACTTTTTCTTTATACCTTGTAATATTATTGAATGGAATTGTTTTCTGTTGAAATAATCGTTTGCATTTCTAAGTGGCTGCTTTATTGGTATATGGCATCCATCAATTGCCCCCACGACATTTCGTATGCCATGTGAACGTTCTGCGAATATCTAAAATATATATAAAAATAAATCTAAATGAAATTTAACTTATGTAAAACACGTTATTAAAATTCTCACTTGCGATGAAATAGCTCGTTGTACAGCATTTGACCACCGAACATACTGTGGCATTAATTCTGCTAAAACAAATACTATTGATTTAAATATGCCATGTCTCGTGCTGGTTGGAATATCAAATCGATCACCAACAGTCAGAAAAGACTCAGGCTTACTTAACAACCATATAGTAAATAATAACTTCTTATTCAGAGGGAGATTGGCATTCAGTTGATCATTTTGCATATGATTTCCAACTACGTTTAGCAATACCTAAATAAAAACAGCAAAAAGAAAGAATAATTGTGTACTGCATTATATATACATATATATTACGGGAGAAATTCGTACCTCAAAAGTTCTTCGAGTCATTCGAAAATGTTCTTTAAATTGATCGTCCGTATATGTCGGAATTGTTAACTCAAAATATTCCACATTGCGCGTTTTTGCAGCTCGACGTTGTCTAGGGTATAAGTTATTTTCGGGCAACGGTTGGATAACATTATCGACAATATTACGTACAATATTCATATTCAGCCCATCATCAGCCGCAATTTGAAACATATTAATATTATTCATATTTGTCACGTTCTGTTTTATGTTGAGTAGTAGGTCTATTTGTATTGCATGCACTTTTTGAACTTTTGCACTAAGTGTACACTATCATCGAGTGCTCACTCAGCAAAATATTCAGCGGAAAAGAGCGCTGAGGAAGGGAGCGATCCCGCAACAGTTTTGTGCGCTGAATGATGCCATTGATCCCACTTACCGCTATGGGCTTCCCCCACCATTACGTCCTCAGTCACGGCATAATGCACGGCGCCAAATGTTCTTATTTACGCACAAGCAGGGACGACGGGAAAATTAAACACATTAGAGATGATGTCGCGATGGTATACAACTATTTCAGATAATAAAGCAAGCCATTTTGCAATGCCATTTTATACGTTGCTATTTCGATATGTTTAATGCGAAATTTGTGGTTGTCTCGCTTGATCAATAAGTGCTGAAATATTAACCGAAATTTCAGAAGTTACGATCCGTATTAAATGGGACAGTGCAGCATTGGTCATCGAAACACGATTTTTACTTTTTATTTGCTTCATTACTGAAAACGTACTCTCACAACGATAAGTTGAACCGAACATAGAACAGAGTTTAAGGCCGAAATCTTTTAATTTAGGATAAGTGGTCTCCGGTAAAAGTTTAAAAAATTCCAGTCCACTTTCTGTTCGTCCTATCAGAAAAGGATCAGCTTGTAGATCGTACAACTCCATTCGATATTTAACTTTTTGTTGATCAATTGCAACTGTCATAAGATTGTTAAGAAGAATAATATCACTTTTTAAATTGTCAAAATCAGTAAAACGTACATTAAACTCATCTATAAGGTTATTTATAAAATTAGAAAAATGGATAAAACTTATAGAAGGAAAATCTTTTTTCAACTCTTCACAACAAGGGAAGTGAATTAATTCATCTTTCATTACTTCTATTTTAAACACAGTTAAACGGTTCCGAAATCCATTTATGTGGTGCATTAAATTTGAGATAGTTTGCTTTTGAATTTGTAATTTTAAATTAAGATCATTCAAATGTTGTGTAATGTCAACTAAAAAACTAAGCTCGCTCAGAAAGTTTGAATCTTAAAATAATTCTTCCAAATCAGCGGTATCACTCTTAACTTCATTTTTAAAAAATATAGGTATTTCATTTCTAAGAACGAAGAAACGATTCAAACATTTACCAACACTTAACCAACGAACTTCGCAATGCAGCGGTAGATCTCGGTACACAGCATGTACTTCTTGCGAAAATGCTTGAAATTTGCGGTGAGATAAAGATTTATTACCGTCTCTAATTAAATTTGTGATCTTTGTCACTAATTTCATTACTGTAGCCATCTTTATATTTTTTCCGCATAATGCCTCTTGGTGAATAATACAGAGTAGCATTGGACAATGAATATTATGTTTTCTTAATTGTCCACAAAACCCATTTTCAGTTCCTACCATTGTCTTTGCTCCATCAGTTACAATAGCAGTGCATTTTTCAAAACAATTACAAAATTCATTTACATGTTCAAAAACAGCATTAAATATATCAATACCTTTCGTCGTATCATGTAATGAAACCAATGATAATAATTCTTCATTAATAGAAAAGTCGTTTGGATACATTTCACAAATATACATAATTGACTAACATCTGAAATATCTGTGCTTTCGTCAAGGCATAGCGAAAAATATCGACAAGTTTGCAATACATTTTTTAACTTTTGTTTAATATTCATATCAATTTCTTTAATTCTAAGAGCAACCGTTTGACGCGATAATGATACGTGTTTAAATAATTCTATTGTTTGTGTATTATCGAAAGCTTTAGCTATTTCAATTGCACATTTTTTAATCAGTTCTCCGTCTGAAAAACACTTTTTCGCTCGTGCAATTTCTAAAGATACGGCATAAGACGCTGCAAGGCACTGTTGTTGCAAGGTTTTATTTGAGGATGGATTATTATTAACATTTTCTAGCGTGTGTTGCATTTTGAGATCTTTTAAAATTAGTATTCTACTATCTCCATTATAATGCCCGTAATCATTTGCATGACTTGTGCTATAATGACGAGAAATATTAAAAGATGTAATAGAGGAAATTGCAGTGCCACATATTAAACATTGCGGTTTATTTTCCGCATTTAAGAAAAAAAATAATCAATTTCCCATCTCTGTTGAAATTGTTTATTAGACGTGTCAAGCTTTCTTTTCGACATAATAGTAATGTTAATATAATATGAATATGTTAATATAATAGAAAATAATATAAGACTATAATAATAGAATAATATAGTTAGAGTAATTAAAGTTAATATAATAATAGTAATAATAGGGATATGAATATTATTTAATAGCATATAATAATAAACGAAATTTCTCAAAAGCGATATTCCTCTCACTTACGATGCTCCTAAAGGAACTAACAATAAGGCCAAGAGTCAGAGAAAACCCACGAGTGGCTCGTGAGAAGCGGCGTGCCCTGCAGTCGACTGGAAGAGTGGGAGGAGCCATGCTTGAGCTCCATGGTGGGGAAAGAGCCTCGAGCGGCTCGCGAACCGCAGGTTAGACAGGGCTGTCCTAGACAGATGTATTAGGAGCGCAAAAAAGTTCTGAGCCTTAGATTTCATACTACTGAAACCACAATGTAAATTGCATTAATTTTCCCGCCTTCTTGCGATTTTAAAGTAGTGACATTTGGTCTTTCGAAACATCGTGCGATTTGGCGTTTGATGCACATAACCTTAAAATCAGCAGTGTTCACGATGGCAATAACAAAAGAGCATATTCGATTTTCCACCCACTTCGCGTTTCATCTGAAGAAAAATGCTGCTGAAGCCACTGAAATGATCTGTGTTGCATATGGAGAGAACGCTGTAAGTTATGCTACGTGTAAAAGGTGGTATCAAAAATTTCGCCAAGGAGATTTTAATCTTGAAGATGAACCACGTGCTGGACGCCCTCAAAAGATTGAAACGGACGAACTGCAAGCATTGTTGGATATAAACTCTGCACAAACTGAAAAGGAGCTTGCAGAGCAACTTGGCGTTACGCGACAAGATATTTCCACACGTTTACATGCAATGGGAAAAGTTCAAAAGGAAGGCAGATGGGTTCCGTATGCACTGTCCGAAGACAACAAAAATCGACGGCGTGACACGGCACTCACTTTGCTTTCAAGGTTCCGGAAAAAGGATTTTCTGCACCAAATCATTACAGGTGATGAAAAGTGGATACTTTATGATAATCCGAAGCGTAAAAAATCATGGGTTGACCCTGGTCAACCTTCGACATCGACGCCAAAGACCAATATCCACGCCAAGAAGGTTTTGCTTTGCATATGGTGGAATTGGAAAGGTGTATTGTATTACGAGTTGTTACAGCCGGGTGAAACAGTAACGGCAGATCGCTATTCAGCAACAATTGAGCAATTTGAGCGATGCGTTTGAAGAAAAGAGGCCATTTACTGGCAAAGGACGTCGTAAAGTGATACTGCTTCATGACAATGCCCGACCACATGTTGCGAAAGTGACTCAGGACCATATCTTTGCGTTAGGCTGGGAACTTCTCCCGCACGCGGCGTATAGCCCAGACATGGCGCCTTCCGATTACTACCTATTCCGGTCTCTGCAGCATTTCTTGGCTGATACATATTTTGTGACACTTGAAGAGATACGAAAATGCATTGATGACTTTATCGCCTCGAAGCCGGTGAGCTTCTACCATCAGGGAATTCGCAAGCTGCCCGAAAGATGGCAAAAGGTCATCGATGCAAACGGGGAATATTTCGTTGATTAATATAGTTTTGTTTGTTTTTAAATAAATTTTGAATTTTGCAAAAAAAGGCTCAGAACTTTTTTGCACTCCTAATACATCAAATAGCTCGTTAAAAGGTATTTTTATTGGTTGCCTCATTTTTGTAATAATAAATGACTGCTTCATTGATTCTGAATTCAATATTTGGTTTTATTCATAGATTCACAGCCATTAACAGTATGTAAAAGCTGCCCAGTAAGCAAATTGACCGCAGACTGCGCGCAGATTGGCACCAACATAAGTCAACTGTTGGTGTCAAATCCATAGCCATGTAGCAGCACTTTTAAGCTATGGATTTGGCATCAATAATTGACATCAAGGGTTTGATGCAAATTTGCAGCAAACAGAGCGCAAACGTTGCGCGCATAGGTTGGCAGCAAGTTGGTGGCACCGGAGCAGCGTCTTGAACTCAACAGTTGAACGCAAATTGGCAGCAACAGTTGTACTAAATCAGCTGATCGCTTTAAATGGCGCGCATGGCGTGCATAACCTTGGTCGTTAGATTAGAATTGTTATTATTGAATAAGTTAAAATTGGCATTTGTGAGTAAACAATATAAATTTTATTTTATACAAATATAAAATACAAATTTTTTAGTATAAATTATATAGAGCGTAGGTTACAAATTATATGAAGTGCTCTGAATAATTTGTAGACTATACCAACTAATACTAACTTTTTAATTATCGCTAATGACTCTGAAACCTCCAATAGCCAAGCAGCTACGGATCTCTGGACAGTTTGCTTGCTGTAAGCTGTTAGTGTAATTCTGAATTATGTCGTAAGTTTTAGCCAATACAGGCAGCGTAAACACGTAAACAAACGCTTTCAATACAGGAAGAGAATCGCTACGAACATCGGATTGAAATATCGGAAATAATAATGCAGTTAAGCGCTGTAGGCATTAGAAGGCGATTAGGAATAATTTGCTCAGTAGGAAATCGGTCTCCATCTCTCCATTGCCAACAATGACACACTCGACATTTTTTTGGATGATGACGATGTGCTTGCTGGTGCAACGATAGTGTTACGTGACTTGCTCACTCGTTCTTTCTCTTTCTCTCTCACACATACACACACACTCTCTCTCTCTCTCTCTCCCTTTCTTTCTTTCTTATTGTTTGTCATTGATCAGATCAGCGTAGAAGCGCAATCGCTCTTTGAATCAATCAACCTCCAAACATTTTCTTGCGATCAACGCTAACGACCATGCCACACCACGTGATCTTTCCTCGATCAACCAACAAGAAGAAGAACATACCGATGTCCAAATCGAGAATACTCACCCAGTTTGGTGGAGCAAATGAAACTCGCATAGATGAAACAGGATGTCTACTTTATTTAATGTATAATTATTTTAATTATATAATTTAATTATATAATTAATGATTTATATTAATTTAATTATATAATTTATTTAGGTTATCTGGGACATTATTTGTGCAGAATACAGAAATTCCTCTGGAAGTAAAGATGATAATTTCGATAATATCGACCATAGAAAAATCAATTGGTACCTATTTATTGTAGTAAAAATCTTGGTCGCATACCTTTAGTAACTTCTTGATATCTATGGCCGTTGATCGCGTTCAAGTAGATACGTTTAATAAGTTCCATGTTATTCAAAAGAGAGTTGAACGCCATAAAGTACGGAAAGCTAACTTTTCGCCCGCTTTGGTCAGCGCCAACTGTCTGCCCTTGAGAAAATCTATTTTAGAAAACTAAAAGTAAACTATAAAGTTTACCAAAGAGCTTACTTTAGTAAACTGTAGTAAATTTTTTATAATTTGGAACCAAACTATAAGTAAACTGTAAAGTAAACTTTAAGTTACTTAAAGTAAACTAATGAAATTACTAAAAATAAACTAGGATGAATATTAAGGAAGCATACTAGATAATCAAAAAGTATATAATGTAAAATGTTATTAACATTATTATCTTATATAATTTTATTAATGCATAACTAACAGAATAAATTGCAATGCGTTATAAAAAACTTTTAATATTATTCAAATGAAACATAAAATATTATCTGAAGCATGCAAGTTCTTTGGTTAACTAAATTTAAATATTGAAAAACTTAAAAATGTATAAAAATAATTTTTGTTTCATTAACTGAAAGAGAAAAAATTAACTTAAAAAACTTAAATTAATTATTAAAAAAATTATAATATAATGTTGGATCATATGAATCAAAACCGCAAAAAGAAGATTAAAATAAGAAAATATACTAATCATTACGATTATATGGTTCGATATGATTTTTATTTTCTGGTTAATTAGTCTATGGGTAGTCCAAGGTTTAATTTATGTTTGTTGATTATTTTCTTGCCCTCTTCGGTTTTTGTAAAATTGTTTAATTTAAATCCTATTGATTTGATTACCTCAGAACTCATTTCTGAAGTTGATTTATTAAGGGATTTAGCACAATATTCTGTAAGAACAAATAAATAATGCATGTTAAAATAATATTAAATAATAGACAATATGCATGGGGTAGATCTGTTTTTGTATATATTTATCTTACATTTTTAAATAATACTTGTAAAACTACTAGATAAGTTAAGAAAATATTTTAAAAATATTCTTTATAGTACAAATATTTTAAAAATATTCTTTATAGTACAAATATTTTTACATTTATTCTTTATATTACATCGAAATCTTTGTTAGTTTGTCCTTCAACGTGTGTTTTAAATAATTAAATTCTTAATTTTAAAAACTTAATTCATACATTACAATAAATAAAGAGAATAAATAAAGAGTTTGATATAAGAAATGAATTTACGAAATGGGCTCCGAAGTTCCACCGGCCGTCCAGCGTCAGGCCCAGATACTTGATCGTGGGCCTGACGCGGACGCGGACACCATCTACCCGGATCTGAGTCTCCGGCGGCGCCCCCTCCCCCTCGGCGGCCGTTATGAAAGTAGACGGCCTCCGTTTTCCGGGGCGCCACCTTGAGTCCCAGATCCATGATGGTGCCTACCACGGAATGCAATGCCGCCTCTGTTCGGAGGCGGGTTTCCCCTATCCCCTCCCACCGGTTACCACTAATGTGTCATTTGCATAGCAGATGACGTGGCAGCCGGGGGGAAGGGGAGAGCGCAATACCCAGTCGAACGTGATGTCCCAAAGTAGTAGCCGAGGACCGACTCCTGCGGGACACTATATTCCATGGCGCGCCGACCCTGGACCTCGCCTCTCCCAGAGTAGGCGAGGTCCCTGCCCCCGAAGTAGGCCGACAGGATGCGCCGGAGATAGGCAGGCACCCCGTGATACTCGAGGGCCCGCCCAATCTCCGGCCAGGGCAGGGTGTTGAAGGCATTTGTGATGTCCAGCGATACCGCCAACAACACCTCGCCCTCCCTCTCCATGACTACCCGGGTCAGGTCCCGGAGCCGCTGAATCGCATCCAGCGTGGATCTTCCGGGCCTGAACCCGTATTGGTGGTCGTGGAGGTTCGGCCCCTCCAGGGACAGATGTTGGACGAGGCGGTCGGCAATGATGCGCTTTAGCATCTTGCCCGCCTCGTCCTGCAGACATATCGGCCTGAAGGTCGGCGCATTACCGAGCACCTTGCTCTCTTTCGGGAGGAGGACCAATTTGGCCTCCTCCACTCCGGGGGGAATGCCGCCTCCCTGAGGCATCCACTCAGCGTGTCCCGCATGGCCGCGGACAGGTTCCCATCGGCGAGGGCGAGAGCCCAGGCGTGGCCAGGAACGCCATCAGGGCCAGGCGCTTTGCCCCTGGCCCCGAGCCTCTTCCTGGCCATTCTGTCAGTTTACTTGCTGGTATCGCCGACACCAGCAAAGATGGGTAAGTAATCGCGGTGAGTCGCAGTGATTTCCATTATTTAATTTAAATAACGCTTTCAAAGCTTCTTCTTCCTCTTTACGACCTGGTAGAATATATCATTGGCCAATTATCAAGTAAAAATCATGAAGTTCTGACAAAGAGAGATGCAATTCTGAAAAGGAAAACTATATCCTTAAATTGTTCTTTTTAACGAAACTCTCCAGAATTGTTCTTCTTAACGAAATTCTCTAGAATTCCAATGTTCTGAAAGCTTTATACGGTTTTACTTGTATTTTTTACAACATGTAGTTACGTTAATATATAGTAAATTAATATAATAGATTTGTTAATATATTATAATATAATAGAAATATGCTGTATTCCATTAAAAAAAAATATATTCTCCTCAGGACTTTCATGAAGAATACGCAACGGGAGCCTTCAAGAAATTCGATAAGGACGGTGCAGGTTTCATTTTTGCATTGGATTTTCAAGACATCATGCTCAGTATTAAGAGTCATCTCCTAACAAAAGACGTGAGAGATAATCTAATCGCTGTAAGTATTATGCGAGCGAATTTCGCGAAAAAACAATTAAATTTTCATTATTTTTTATGTGATATAAATTTATGTGATATAAATTATTAATCTTGGTATTTGAGTTTTTGATAACGGCACAAAATTATATTAAAATTTATCGATACTTGCAATTAATATACACACACACAGATACATATGCGTGAAAAAATTTTATTTTCGCGCGTTACACCCTTAAGAAAATCTACTTAAAGTTTTTTAAAGTTACTTAAAGTATTTTAAAGTATTTTGCAGTTTACTGACAATTATACACAATAACTTAAAGTTTACTCAAAACCTGTTGAAATTAAGTTTACTTAACCCATTGAACTTAAAGTTTACTTAAACCGGTTGAAATTAAATTTAGTTAAATCTGTAGAATTTAAAGTTTACTTAAACCTGTTGAAGACAATAATAGTTTTGGGTTATTTACTGCAAGCTTGAAGTAACTTGCGAATATTTTGTAATAATTGTAAGTTTACTAAATAATATTTAAGACCATAGACTTCTATATATTAATAGACTCTTAATTCCTTATGTACAAAGCAGCTGACTTTTAGCTGTCTAGTAATATACAAAAGTCTGTGCTTAAAACGCATGTCAATTATATAACTATCACTATTTTAAACAACACGCATGTCTAAAAGACATCTTAAAGACAATACAAATACGTCTTATTAATAATTTTGAAGATGTCTAGGAATTTCAGATGTCTTTAAGACGTATTTAACGCGTCATAATATGTTATTTGGATAATTATATTATGGACTGGATTATATATTAATACTTATTCATCTGGTATTTTATTTGAGAAATTTCAGTAGTATGCTTGAATTCGGATCTACAATAGATGTTTTAAACTTTATGCTTTAAGAAATTTACTAATCGCAAGTCGAATTTGAGAAGAGTAATTGATTATGACTGGTTAATTTATTAAAGCTTAAGACTTATTATTGTAGTTCTGAACTTAAAAGACAAGTTTTCTTATCAATATATTAAATTATTAAATGATACTTCTTTATTACAAGGTACAAAGTACAATTGATTAGAAATGATAAACTGTTTTATTGAATATATTATCATACATAAATTCAAGTATGATTACAATAAAAAACAGTAAATTGTGTAATATAATAAAATACTACCTATTTGTACAGTCATTTTGTGTTTACTTTATTCTTATAGAAATACGTTATTGGCTGTAATAAATTACCAGTGATAAATTACTGTTCTTATCACTCAGTAGTCTTATCACTCCTATGAATAAATAAAAGTACTGAGTAACAATAATTTTTCACAGGCTTAAAACTAGCAATACATTTCTATAAAGGTACATAATATCTAGGAAGAGAGCAATTTCTGACTTTCATAGAGTATTGGTCAAAGCTTTTCTTAATCTCTTTCTATGTTATTCACAAGAGGTATAATACAGAACTTCTCGCCATATGGTATCTTAACACATTTTGATCTAATATCTTGTGGTACTGCGGCAATTATTCGGCCATTATTTTGGCAAACAGAAAGGAAATTACTAGAGACTAAGTTCAAGTCTTTGTCCTGACATAACTCTTCTGAACAAATGTCGAGAACTTCCCCTATTAGCACGCAATATTTTACTCCGTGTTCGATCAAAAGAATACGTTTAATATCTATTATAATGCCATTATTTAATACTGCGATGCTATTATCTCGAACAGTTAGAGTATTATAAGTACTAGCATGGAAAAGTATTCCATGATATATCAATCTTCTAAATGATTCACAGCTGTTCAGGACAGTAAATCCTAATGCATGCTGAATTGTTACTTTATCCACAACAGAAAAGGAATAATGTTCAGGTGCACCAAACAATCGTAGTTTTTCAGAGATCTGAAGTCTCTTATGATTTGTGCTAAACTTATTTAATAGAATTTCAAAGATTTCGTTACCAATTAAAGATGAATATTCCCTCGAAAAAATTTCATCTTTCATGCGAAATATTTGTCGTAATCTAAAATATGAAGTACATATTTGTTGAGGAACTCTTCTAGTGTCTTTTATGAACGTAGCTAAAACACCATTGAAATGTTCATAAGGAAATGTAGAAGAAGCCCACAATCCTCCAAAATCTTTAACAGCTTTTGGAATGTGGAGCATTACATGAATATTAAAAGTGTAAAGCATTGAGCAATTTGGGTAGAAATCAGAAATTTCAGTTACAAACTTATTAACAGCAACTTTTGCCTTCACAAGTTCTTCATAAGTAATTGTCTCTTTTAAAAATACCGTCATGCTGTAAACAAAGAGAAACCAATGCTTCAAATGTCTGTTTGGCAGAAGACTTTTCAGATAAACCAAGGAATAATAAAGTAAAAAACTTCGTAACTCAGAAGCCTTCCAAATAAGTAATTTATCGATTCCTTGAGGTGCTCTAGTTATTTCTACTGATGGCTTAATAGATAACAATCTGTCATTTAAAATTTTCCGTTTTGTTTTGTTAAAATGCCAGTTTTTCCCTTTGCTGTCTTTGCCAATCCAGTGTTTTAAGAATGTTTTAACAGTTCCCTCCAAGACAATGTGCAAATAATCTGGGACAAAAGATTGTATTATATCAAATTTAGGGAGAAGAAATAAGACGGAAGCATATTTTACTCCTTGGATATGTTTTCTTTTTGTTCTATGTAATTGATTGTACTCTTCTAGTCTCTCTAAAGCTTCTATGTGTTGCTGAACTGTTCTTGGCTGTGTAACTCTACCAACATAAACACGAGCTTTCCCATTATTTCTAGCTATTCTCCTTCCTCTACGCAAACAAAATGAACAATCATATCGCTCATCAAACTGATTAATTCCCTGAAGCATTGGTCTCGCAACAGAGTCTACAGATGACAGTAATGTATGAATTTTTGTCATTAATGTTTTTGTAATGTGGTATTAATGTTTTGTTGCTCATCTCTACCGGCGATTAAGCAATCGATACCCTCTTTATGTAAATATTTTAATTTATTTACAAATGGTTTTAGAAAAGAATTCACATAAGGTTATTGCTTTCCATAGTACAACCCACAAAGCAACATATTTTCCCTCCGAATATGAAATGGTAATTCATTAATACACGCCTGGATAGGCCAAAAGGATGCTTTAGATGAATTGAATGGATTGACACCATCAATATTCCACTGTAGTGTAATATCATCATCACCAATGACACCCTTATTCCTGAGACGTTTGTAAACCTTACCATTTACAACGTCATTTTCTCGACATTCCTTCCTCATTACTTTTACTAAATTATGGTTTTTCATTATGTTCCAAATCTGGTCTTTACAGAGAGTTGAATGAAAAAATTACCATCTTCCTTGATCTTGTCAATGACACAGTGATGTCCACATGTACAGTCAACTTCAATAACATTAGGTTCTAAAAGATCATGACATTTAGGACATGTGTACATCACGTTCATTGATGGAAAGAATACAAAATTTTTCAAAAATGTATATTTAGAACTTAGGATTGAAACAAGAAGATGAATATAAATAAGACGTAATAGATGCTCGATTGATTTCGCTTTTAATCTTCACCGAATAATAAAAACCATCGTGATCAACAAACTTTCATCTAAAGATAATCGAGCTCCAATGTATAGTGGTTGCCTTCCCATCTGAAATAAATCATATAAATAAATTGATTATATAAACACAACTAAACAATTTATTATAGATTGATAAAAAAAATTAATTATACTGATTCGAGGGTCGCCGCGAGCCACGGCGTTTCCAGCGAGCGTTAATTCGGATTTCGAGCGAGAAAGCGATCAGCGAGTCTTCGCGCGTAAACATCACGCGTGTTGCTAGTGATAGATTCGTGGTCCGCATCTGCGGCTGTTGAAATCATCGTTCAAAACAATCATGATACGAAGTTTGTTGTCCCGCGAAACATCGCGGCAATCAAAACCTCGCAACGAAGGCAGCGGACGGTTAGTTTTTGTGACCACAAATCTAGCAGCTGATCGACTTGCGGCCAATCAGCATTCGCCGGATCGGACACGAAGTCGATAAAGTTGCGCGACCACGGTCCGTAGTTGTCGTTCCGAACTCGATTTTTAAAACTACCGGCGGTCAACGTTCTGAGCACGCGATACAGTAAAACGAGTCAAATTCACTCCGCATCTCCGCTGTCATCTCGCTCTCGTATAACTACCGCCGTCGTGATACATAGCGTCAATCATCATTTTGTTCTTTTTGTTGGGTTGGGTTTGTCCTGACGGCTTGACTTGCGGCTTGATTGTACCGTCGTTACAACGACGAATAAAGAAGTGTGAGTCCGCCAATCTCCGAGTTATCAAAACCCACACCTTGTCTTCGTCGCGGCTAACGTACAACCACGCGCCTCCGCGTTCATAGCTGAGCGGTCCCGGCAGTCCACGTATGCTAACCGTTTGCACGGACGCGCACGCACATTTATGGTCCTTCGAGCCGGATCGGAGAGCGTGTGAGGACACTGGTCATTCTTCACCGATCAAGGGGACGTGTGTGAGTGGTCAGAAGCGACATCATGACCGAGGCACTGGTTCGACAGCAGCAGTTACAGCGGTCAATCGAACGCGCCCTCGAAAATTTCAAAAAATTAGGACGCAGCAATTTGACTCCAGCAAAGGTGCGATCGAGGATTTCCTCCTTAAATGAATTCTGGATCCATTATCTCGATGGCCGCGCCGCGCTCATAAGGACGGTTTCGTCGGCTACCAAGCCTTCCATCGACTACTTCCAGGACAACCAGTTCGCCACCGAGGATATCTACCAAACTTCGCTCGACTACATGGCGGAATGTTTGGAGGAATTGGAGCCCGTTGGTTCGCATCGTCGAAACGATAATTCCGAATGTGCATCAAATCAATCTGCTATTTCGTTGGCCCATCTTCCGCCTATCAAGCTTCCGCCATTCGACGGAGCCGTGAACGAGTGGGAGCAATTTCGCGATCGTTCCACCGCGCTTATAATAAACAATAAAGACATATTCGATTTCGCCAGAATGCACTTTCTAACGTCGTGTCTGCACGGGCGCGCCCTCGAGTGCATTGCTAGCTTGGCCGTCACAGCCGATAATTTCGTCATCGCGTGGCAAACGTTAACGGACGCTTCCGACGCGACTCGGAACCAGTGCCCGCTCTGCAAAGCGCATCATTATTTTAGTGCGTGTCCGTCCTTCATGCGTGAAAGTCCGAGCCAGCGTCGCGCGCTTGTTAAGCAACATCGTCGCTGCTTTAATTGTCTGAGCCAAAATCATTCCGCGCAGGAATGTAAGAACAAATATACATGTAGAGTATGCCATCAATGGCATCACTCCCTGTTACACCTGTCCGTGGAATCTGGCGCCGTAGCTGCTTCTCAGCCGCCGGTGGAGCTCGATCACGCGCCGTCGTTGGCCGAGCCGCGCGCCGAGGTGCAGTCGCTGTTTGCTACGACTGCTGCCGTTCGTCCCGCGCGGGTACTGTTGGCGACCGCGTGGATCAGGGTCGGCACGGCGTGCGGTCGATCGGCCAGGGTTCGCGCTCTGCTTGACCAGTGCGATCAGCTGATCGCGCTCCTTCGTTGCGGTTCGAGTTACGTAAATGGACGAGCAACTCGCCGCTCCTCCTCGTCGATCTCGCTGAGGAGAATCACAGTCTCGTATGCTCAAAGTCACTCGCGACCGACGAAAATTTGAGGATCCTCGGAATCGGATGGAATCCGTCTCTCGACGTTTTTCAAATCAACGTGTCGTTTCTCGACGAACTCCCGATAAGTAAACGGGAAATTCTATCCGCAATCGCACGCCTCTTCGACTTTGGGATGAGTCACACCGGTCACGATAACCGCGAAGATTTTCATGCAGCAATTGTGGCGGCACAATCTCAGCTGGAACGACGACGTTCCGGAACCCCTTCGTGCTCGGTGGCAGCACATTTATTCAGAATTGTCGGATCTCGATGGCCTGAGAATTCCCCGGTGGACAGGAGTCGGAGGCGGGGACGTCGATGTTGAGCTGCATGGGTTCGCCGACGCTTCGAGCGTTGGCTGCGTATGCTGCAGTCGTGTATATGAGGGTCCGTCGCGCCGACAGCTGCACTGTTAGCATTCTCGCGGATAAATCGAGAGTCGCCCCGCTCACGCCTCTTAGCATCCCGCGTCTTGAATTGTCGGCTGCGTTGCTACTCGCACGACTTCTCGGGTTCGTGTGTGAATCTCTCAGCCTTCGGGATGCGTCGTATTTTTGTTGGACTGATTCTACCGTCGTGCGTACATGGCTCTCTCATCATCCTTCTCGATGGAAGACCTTCGTCGCGAATCGTGTGGCGAATGTCCAGTCCCGGCTGCCCGACGTTCCGTGGCATCACGTGTCGACGGAGGACAATTCCGCCGACTGCGCCTCGCGGGGTGTCTTCGGCGGCGAGATTGTGAGGCATTCGCTGTGGTGGCGCGGACCGCGATAGCCGTCGAGTCCGAAGGCCAAATGGCCGATAAGCGATGCCGATTCGCCCGCGGGGACCCCGCTCGAAGAGAAAATTGTTACGCTGAATATCGTTCAGGTTTCCGCGAGCTGGGACCTGTCATCGCGTTATTCCTCGTGGCCGCGGTTGCTTCGAGTCGCCGCGTATATTCCGCGATTTGTATCATTGTGTAGGCAGAAACCACTCAATTCTCAAAGCTCTGAGGGTAAGGGTTTCGCCCTGTCCGCTGGTGAGATTGATCGCGCACGACATTTCTGACTGAAAAGAATTCAGTCGGAGATTTTTGAAGTCGAATTCCGCTCGCTCTCAAGTCAGCGGAGCTTCCCGGCCAAGAGCGCGATTTTCTCGTTGCGACCGTTTCTGGATCGCGATGATCTGCTTCGCGTCGGTGGGCGGTTGAGTCGCGCACCAGTCTCGTTCTCAAGGCGCCATCCGATCATTCTCGCCTCCCATCCGCTCGTTAAATTAATTATTGATCATGCGCACCTTCGAGCGTTTCACTCTGGCGTTCAGCTGACTCTGAACATTTTGCGTTGCGACTTCTGGCTAGTTCGCGCGCGCAGCTCAATTCGCGGCCGCATCCACCGTTGTATTGTGAGCGTACGTGAGCGCGCTGCCGTGCCGGCGCAATTAATGGAAGATCTTCTGGACGTCCGAGTCTCGGCTCCGCTTTGTTATTTTATCCATAGTGGACTGGATTACGCGGGCTCTGTGGTTGTTCGCTCATCAGCCGGACCGGATCGCGTCGCGAAAATCATATATTGCGCTCTTCATCTGTTTGGCGACACGAGCCGTTCACTTGGAGTTGGTGTCCGCGTATACCACCCAAGCATTCTTGGACGCGTACTCCCGGTTTTGTGCGCGACGTGGGCTGCCGGCCTCCATCTATTCTGACAATGGCATGACATTCGTCGGCGCGGATCGCGAGCTGGCCGCCGCGTATCGCGCGTCAGTGCGAGATCCGACGTTCCAAAATAGGACAGCCATGGATAGCGTATCTTGGCATTTCATTCCGCCGTTCGCTTCGCATTTCGGGGGAATTTGGGAGACAGGCATTAAAAGCGTCAAACAGCATTTGCGTCGGGTCGTCGGAGGGCACACCCTCACGTTTGAGGAAATGACTACACTCTTGTATAGAATAGAGGCTTGTCTGAATTCGCGTCCGATCGCCCCTTTATTGAATTCGCTCGAGGATTATGAGCCTTTGACGCCGGGCCATTTTTTGATTGGATCCGCGATTGCCGTCCCTCCTGAGCCGTCGTTGTTGAAGGTTTAGGAAAACAGACTTACGCGATGGCAGTTAGTCCAACACATGACGTAACGGTTTTGGAAGTTGTGGTACGGCAACTATGTTAATACGCTCCAGCAGCGAAATAAATGGCAGAAGGTACAACTTCCAATTAAAATTGGATGACTCGTGCTGATACGAAATCAGCTTCTTCCTCCGTGTAAGTGGGAACTCGGTCGAGTGACTCAATGTCACCCGGGCTCGGACGGATTAGTCCGCGTCGTCCGCGTGAAAATAGAGAATTCTGAGTATAAGTGGCCTTTGGTAAAATTGTGCTTGTTACCGATCGATTGCACAACCCCATAGGCAATATCGGCCCAGCGAGGTGGATTTCGAAACTGCCGTTTTAAGGCGGGCGGTATGTTTGAGGGTCGCCGTGAGCCACGGCGTTTCCAGCGAGCGTTAATTCGGATTTCGAACGAGAAAGCGACCAGCGAGTCCTCGCGCGTAAACATCACACGTGTTGCGCGTGATAGATTCGTGGTCCGCATTTGCGGCCGTTGAAATCATCGTTCAAAACAACCATGATACGAAGTTTGTTGTCCCGCAAAACATCGCAGTAATCAAAACCTCGCAACGAAGGCAGCGGACGGTTAGTTTTTGCGACCACGAATCTAGCAGCTGATCGACTTGCGGCCAATCAGCATTCGCCGAATCAGACACGAAGTCCAGTAAAGTTGCGCGACCACGGTCCATGGTTGTTGTTCCGAACTCGATTTTTAAAACTACCGGCGGTCAACGTTCTCAGCACGTGATACAGTGAAACGAGCCAAATTCACTCCGCATCTCCGCTGTCATCTCGCTCTCGTATAACTACCGCCGTCGTGATACATAGCGTCAATCATCATTTTGTTCTTTTTGTTGGGTTGGGTTTGTCCTGACGGCTTGACTTGCGGCTTGATTGTACCGTCGTTACAACGACGAATGAAGAAGTGTGAGTCCGCCAATCTCCGAGTTATCAAAACCCACACCTTGTCTTCGTCGCGGCTAACGTACAACTACGCGCCTCCGCGTTCATAGCTGAGCGGTCCCGGCAGTCCACGTATGCTAACCGTTTGCACGGACGCGCACGCACACTGATAATAAAGTTTAAATATGAAAGTTTGTTATTTGCATTCCAAAGTGACATGAAGAACACCACATTTTTTAGTTTTACTGAATTATAAGGTCAGACTTAAATCCAACCTCTAGGCGACTTTTATGCAACTTAGTTTAAAATACTATTAGGTGCGCAACTAAGTTCTCGCTGTTTTTTTTATGAAAATGCAACTTTATTGTGAAAAAATGTTTACAAATGAATCATTCAAAATATTGCCCATCGCTAGCGACAACTTTTTCCCATCTTTCTGGCAGAGCTCGAATACCGTCATGGTAGAAGTGTTCGTCCTTTGAGGCTATCCATGAATCAAGCCATTTTGAGATGTCTTCATATGAGCGGAACTGCTGATTAGCCAGACCATGTGCCATCGAACGGAACAAGTAATAATCGAACGGCGCAATATCTGGGGAATATGGCGGGTGGGGTAGGACTTCCCATTTGAGCGTTTCTAAGTAGGTTTTAACGGGTTAGGCAACGTGAGGTCGAGCGTTGTCATGCTGTAGAATCACTTTTTCCTGCCTCTGCTCGTATTGTGGCCGCTTTTCGCGCAGTGCTCGGCTCAATCGCATCAATTGAGTTCGATACCGTTCCCCAGTGATGGTTTCGTTCGGTTTCAACAGCTCATAATAAATAACACCGCCCTGGTCCCACCAAATACACAGCAAAACCTACGCAGCGTGAATATTCGGCCGAGCCGACGACGTAGAAGCATGACCGGGCAGTCCCCATGATTTTGTTCTCTTTGGGTTGCTGTAATGAATCCATTTTTCATCACCCGTAACGATGCGATGAAAAAAACCCTTCCTTTTTTGCCGCTGGAGCAGTTGTTCACAGGCGAAAAAACGACGCTCAACGTCTCTTGGCTTCAAATCATAAGGAACCCAAGTTCCTTGTTTTTAATCATTCCCAACGCATGCAATCGCTTGGAAATGGCTTGGCGGGTAACTCCTAATGCTGAAGCAAGCTCTTTTTGCGTTTGGTACGGATCCTCATCGAGCAATGTCTCCAATTCAGCGTCTTCGAAGGTTTTTGGCCTTCCTTCACGCGAACGGTCGTCAGCATCGAAATCACCGTCTTTGAAGCGACGGAACCAATCACGGCACGTTGTTTCACTTAGAGCAGCATCTCTCTAAACTTTTTGGAGTTCTCGATGAGCTTCAGCCGCCGTTTTCTTCGAATGAAAGAAGAAAAGCAACACTTCCCGCAAATGACGATTATTTGGCACAAAATCAGACGTTTTCACACAACCAAAAGTATATGACGCAAAAACAAAATCACTAATGTGTCAAAGCGGTTTGTTTACCATATGTCTAAGCTTGGTTCATGACGTTTTGGTTATGTCACAATCGACTAGCACTTACTACTGGAGCCATCTCTTGAAAAACAGCGGGAACTTAGTTGCGCACCTAATACTTAAACTTTATTGCATGTAAACTTCTACATTTTGAAAATAAAATAACATATTTGCGCAGCACGAGTTATAACGCCGCGAGGTTAATTAATAATATCATTAAATCTGTCTAGTCTATCACGGTGCTTATAATCGATACATTCATCGACCTTAGCTGGATTACATTATTAGCTGGATTAGCTGGATTTCGTGCCACTCAAATACTCCGTAACAGTTTTTTATCCCAAACATATAAAATAATTAAACTAAACTTCATACTAAAAAAATTATCTATGAACAAAAATCCTTTACTATGGCAAAACCATGTGCAAATAATATAAGTCAAATAATCATTGATTTATGAATATATGATTTAAGACATTTATAAAATTTAATTTTGTAAGTGCTTATAAAAGAAAAGTCATTCAGAAAAATAGGTAAAATACAATTTCATTCCTAAATAAACACTCACACACTGATTTGATCCATTATGGAGTTGATTTTCTCTACTCCAAATTTGCTGCTGCTGGTTTAAATTTAAGATCTCATTTTCATTGGCAATGGCATATTCATTTTCCTGATCAAATAGTCCATCTTGTGTATTTGAATCGTCACTGTCTGAATACGAAAGCACATCACTATTCTCTCTTTCAGAAATACTCTGCAAACATGTGTAATCACACACATACAGAATATAGAAGGTAATTATTTAAGTTTATACTATCTTAACTTGCTTCATATAATTACTTACAGAGTTTCCATCTAAATGAGATAATGACTTGTCACTTACATTACTACAATTATCTGAGTTACAACTATTGCTCTGGATACTTGAAGTAGATGCTTTATCAGATTCACTCATAGACATCTATCAAAAAAAAGTTAAATTACAGTTAAATTTACAGTTAAATTAAATATTTAATATAAAGTAACATTGTTAAGACTAAGTACTTTAAATTTAATTAATATTAACTGTTTGAACCATTTCAAGGTACATAATCATTTGAATTTGACGTATATAATATTTGTAATTTTCGTAACTTCTGGAAATTAACTAGTTGTTTCTTTCAGGTTTACTAATTTCATGATAACTATCACCTTTATACAGGGTGTTATAAAAGTCTGGGAAGAGCAGAATAACTCGAAAAATATGAGTCCTAGAAAAAATGCAAAGTACTGAGTTTTTATGATTTTTTCCTAGCTATCTGACGGTGACCTTGGATTTGATCTTGACAATGACCTTGAAGGTCATTTCAAAGTCAGGTTAATTCCTTTAAATAGGACCCCATACTTTTGACACCAGAAATGAAAAGAGCGGAAAATTTTACGTTCAGGTATGACCTTGAATACTGCGAAATTTGACCTCTGAAGGTCACATAAAGGTCTGAGCTTGTTTTAGGCTGAAAACGCGAATATCTTCGAAAATGCACCTGCTAGGGAGCAATATTACGCATAAGAATAAGAATGTAGAGGTCAACGAGGGACATTCAGCCGTGACCTTGCGCTTATTCTCAAGGTCATGAGTTAAGATTATTATTAAGATCAAACCGGATTTTTTAGGACGGAAAATCCATACTTTTGACCTAAAAGTGTCAAGATTGAAAAATTTTACGTTCGGATATGACGTTTTCAACCTTGACCTTGTTCTTAAGGTTATGTGTCAGTCATATCAAGGTCAATTAATTTTTTTAGGCTGGAAACACATACTTTTACCCCCCCATAATGTGAAGAGTGAGATTTTATGTTACGTACTAGGTCACACTCCGATTGTTGGTAATTCTTTAATACCGGGCGCCATTTTGGATCGGTCATCTTGAGTTTGTAAAATCCAACGTCGGATTCGATTTCAGAAACGACTTCAAAAACCCCTTAAACGAGATCCAATTTTGGTTATTTTTAAATATCGGCCGCTATCTTGAATCGGCCATCTTGAATTTGCAAAATCCGACGTCGGATTCGGTTCCCTCGTTGACCTCTACATTCTTATTCTTATGCGTAACATTGCTCCATAGCAGGTGCATTCTCGAAGATATTCGCGTTTTCAGCCTAAAACAAGCTCAGACCTTTATGTGACCTTCAGAGGTCAAATTTCGCAGTATTCAAGGTCATACCTGAACGTAAAATTTTCTGCTCTTTTCATTTCTGGGGTCAAAAGTATGGGACCCCATTAAAAAAAATTGACCTGACCTTGAAATGACCTTCAAGGTTATTGTCAAGGTCAAATCCAAGGTCACCATCAGATAGCCAGGAAAAGATCATAAAAACCCAGTACTTCATATTTTTTCTAGGACTCATATTTTTCGAGTTATTCTGCTCTGCCTTTTATAACACCTTGTATAAATAATATATGCAAACAAATAATTTATACAATACCAAATATAAGCAAGGAAATTACTATTATATATCAAATTGACATATAAATACAATAAGTTGTTTAATATAATTAAAATATATTAGAGTCATAAAACATTAATATCATGAGTTGATAAAATGTAAAAATAAAAACTACAATTTGTTAGAAAACATTAATTGTTTTTCTCGAGAATATATGAAACATTTCAGTAGGAGTATCTCTGTTACAGAATTTATCAGAGATTTTGAAGTGTACAAAGGAACGATTTGAGATTCATTCTTATTTATTACAGGTTGTGCAGGCACATTGTGGGTTACATTCTGGTTTTGTCTTTGCAGTCTGAGATGAAAATGTATTATAATTACAGTTGTATGTGTGTATCTTTGGAGAAAATAGAATACAAAGTGCTTAGCAGACACGACTTACCTTCCTTTAAATTTTTTTATCCTGCTGCTGTTCTCTCCTTCTGCGCCATGCAGTTGTTTTGGGTAATAGAATATTTGGATACTGCAAATATCTTCTATATGATCCCCTTTTTTTGTCTCTGATAGGAGGCATTTTGACATACATCAATCACTTATAAGCTTCTTCTAAGTAAAAAAAGTTTATTTCACATGAAAACATAGAATTAGTGCTTGCAAACTTTTAAAAGATTTTACATAAAATTAAAATACAAAATTGTTGGACAGGAATTAGGCGGAGGCAATAATATAGAGTACTGTTACGTCCTGCAGATTTAACTAACAAAATTGTCTTTTCCTCTTGCAGATTTATATTCTCCTAATATAACTATAATAGGAATATATACATATATAAATATAAATTAAGAAACAGACCCATCTGGCGAACAGCCGTGTCGCCAAATGAAAGGCGATTCGGGAAAAATTTCATAACAGGAAACAGTGCCCTGTTGTAAAAATCTACACGTCTTCGTTTAAAGTTTATATCTGGGTAGTGTTCGCCAAGTGTGTCCGTCGTCCTAGCTATAAAAATTTGAAACTCCGCGCTAACAAACCTTCAGTAAAACAAAGCAACTCAGAGCATTCCTGCTCTAAAACTTAAAACTTACATCTTCCCAATCCATAACCATATGTGCTCTATCAGTTAACCAACAAAGTTTACTTCACTGATAGTCGTAAAATCTGACCTCAGCCTTTGATTTACGGCATCTTGACTTTTCCAGCTGGCCACTTGTATATATTTCTCTATCTCACAAAAATTCACCACCATCACACTTGTCGCGCCTAATCATAACCTATCCACCCAAAACTATGAGACATCCACACTTCACCCCTTATCCCATCTATATTCACGTCTTCTACAGGGTGTTTGATAGCTGATCATGCAGACGAAAGTTAGAGATAGATTGGGTGTAGCCGAGAAGGAAAGTCATGTACCATAATGTCAAATTGCCAATAGTTATCGAGTTATTAATTAAAACATGTGAGCCAACGAGCTTGTAGAGAGCGGAGGGCGACCGCAGTAAGCACGTAGACATTTGATACAGGCGGAGTCAGCGAGTGGCGGTAGGCGAGCGCGCGCGACGAGGAGCGAGCGAAGGCGAACGACGAGGAGCGAGCGAGCGCAAGCGACAAAAGGCGAGCGAGCGCGACGAAGAGCGAGCGAGCGCGAACGACGAGGAGCGAGCGAGCTATAAGGAAAAAGCTATAAAGAAAAAGCTCGCTCGCGCCTCGTCGCGCGCGATCGCCTCTTGTCGCTTACGTTGCTCCTCGCCGCGCGCGCTTGCCTACCGCCACTCACTGACTCCGCCTGTATCAAATATCTACGGGCTTACTGCGGCCGTCCTCCGCTCTCTACACGCTCGTTGGCTCACATGTTTTAATTAATAACTCGATGACTATTGGCAATTTGACATTATGGTACATGACTTTTCTTCTCGACTACACCCAATCTATCTCCAACTTTCGTCTGCATGATCAGCTATCAAACACCCTGTAGAACTAATTGTCTCTTCCCACGATGTCTTTTAACTTCGCTAATGGCTAAGACTTTTTCCCACTACTGTCAACCAGGACCAATAATAAAAATTAGTAACAAAATCTTTAACTTCATTGGGTTCTCCTTAGGGCTTCACCCCTCCCTCAAAGGGCCATCTCTCTACCCACCCTGATAGTTTCTGCCTCCGATCATTGATATAAAAACCGCAATAATCCGCCTCGGCGGACAAAAGAACACGGAAACGAAAAAGCTCAGACTCGCACACTCACGCAGATATTCAAAACTCAGATATTCAGAAATCGGATATTCAGATCTTGAGTATTAGGACTCAGATTCAAATCTTCAGAATTCCAGTTCATTCAAATATTTAGTATTCAAATATTCAAGCATTCGGATTTTGGGAAAAGTGCGGGCTTCCTCTTTATATAAGTGAACGACTATTTGGTGCCTCAATCGGAATACGAATATTGGAAACGAGAACACTTACGCAGATCTGCGTCATTCTCACTTCTGCTTGTGTCAACTCATCCTGAATCAGTAGTAAGTTTCATGTTCTTTACTTTATCTTTCCTACTTCTATTTTATTTATTCCACTCTTGTTTTGAAATCCGGTTTTAGCGGGCCATTATCGTCATTCAGTGGTATCCATCCAACAAGTCCTTCGTTTCTTTGAGACGGTGTACGGGACTAGAAATCTATATGAATTCGAACATCATTTACAATATCTCCGTTCCATTATAAATATTTCACTTGAAACAGACTTTCACCCAGACCCGACACTCCTACTCCCTTTTCTACTCCGACGTCTACCTATTAGTCCTCCCTCGTCTCCCCCATTCGCATCCACTCCTTCTATCCCTTCAATCTCATATTCTCCCGTCTCTTTTTCTGAACTGTCCACTCCTTTAAATTCGCCATACCCCTCTCGTTCCCCTTCACCTGATTAACTTCCTATTCCTATTCTTTCTTTTTCCCATCCGTTTCTTCTTCCATTTCATACACTCACATACATACACATACACTCATTCGTCTAAATGTATTTATCTTAATAAATCTGTAAAAATCCAAACCGCGCCATTATTATCAAATTTGCTAATTCAAACCGTACTGCAATATCATTTTGTCAGCTTTACTTCAATAAATCTGTTAATAGTTATTATCACCAATTAATTTAAAAAACACCCACCCTTCCAACAGTCAACTCATGGTCCTATCCCCGGTAAAGGGATTCGCGTCCTTGACCGAAAAACGGACCGCTCGTCGTACGTCGGTGTCCGAGTAAAGGGACCCGTCGGGTCCCTGACCCGTTCACTGACACGCATGTACGAACGAGGGTCGCCTTTCCTGCGAACGAAAAGGTTCCGTTCCTCCTTTAGGACGTAACAGTACATACGCGTAGACACAGTTCTCGTATCAGTTAACTTTACTCAGTCGTATAAGAATACATTATCGCATATGCTTCCGCACAGCCGTTCACGCGCAGTTGACAGTACACTACTAGAGCGCCGCCAGGTGTTCGCTTTCGTGTACTAGAATTGCGGGTCGCATGACCGATATTATCGCCAACACTCTCCCTCAAACCGCAATTGGTCTCGATTATAGGACGAGTTTAAGGCCTAGAAGGTTAGTGCAGTGCTCGTGCTTGCCTCCAGACTTTGGTGAGTGCGTTGGCTGCCATCTCTTGAGTAGACACGTGTTGAACTTGTATGACCTTGTCCTTCACAGCATCGCGTACGAAATGATGCCGAACGTCGATGTGTTTCGATCGTGAATGATGAATAGGGTTGGCTGTTAACTTTAGAGCGCTGAAACTGTCGCTCTTCACTACGATCCCGGTTGTAATCGCATCTAATTTCTGGAGCAATCTTTTCATGTGAATGACCTTTTTGATTGCCTCGGACAGGACCATGTACTCGGCCTCTGTGGACGACAATGCCACCGTCTGCTGCTTCCGGGACTCCCAGCTGACAGCTCCACCATTCATGATCAGCGCAAAACCGGTATAAGATTTGCGATCAATGGAGCAATTTCCCCAGTCGGCGTCCACGTACATGACGGGAGAATTGCATTGCCTGGAAAACAAAATACCTAAATTATCGGTTCCTTTTAAGTACCGTAATACCCGTTTGGCAGCTTTCCAGTGGACTTCGGCGTGGCAGTCATTGAATTGATTCAGATAGCTAACCACGTACGATATGTCGGGTCGAGTGCCTACGGAAAGGTACATGTGCCCCTATTAGTTCTCGATAAGGCATCTTCGATCCATGATCGGCCGTATCAGCTTTTCCTTTTGTCAGATTTGCACCCGCTTCCATCGGAGTCGATACTGGTTTGCATTCCTGCATACCGAATCTGTCGACGAGATCGAGAATATATCCACGTTGACTTATGGCAATTCCGTTCTTCGTCTTCGTAAACTCAAGACCCAAACAGTATCGAACGTTGCCTAAGTCCTTGATCTCGAAAGCGGCGTTGAGACCGTTCCTCAGCTTCTCAATCTCGGTGTCGTCGTGTGACATTAGAAGGATGTCGTCCACATAGATGATGATGAAGCTCCTGTTTTCGACTGGTCCGGTATAATAAATGCATGGATCTGCACTCGACGGGACCGCTCCTAGTTCTCGTAGTTTACTGTCTAGTTTTAAATACCAGGCTCGTCGTCCAGCCTGGCGCAGACCGTATAAAGCCTTATTCAATAAGCAAACGACGTTAGATTTTTTCAGGACGTTCAGCATTTTCTCGGCTTTTTCCCTGACGTGGGAGTTTTCCTCCCTGGATCAGACTATCAGCTCCAAAATATCCTCCAGATAGTCCGGCGGTTCCACGAAGATGACTTCTTCAACGTCACCGTTGAGATACGCGGTCGCCACGTCGAGTTGCCTGATCTTCATATCTTTTTGAGCGGAAACGGCCACGGCAGCACGTATAGAACTCATTTTGGCTACTGGGGCGAAGGTTTCACGGAAATCCACTCCGGGTCTTTGTAGGAAACCGCGTGCTACCACACGTGCTTTACGTTTCTCGATGGATCCGTCGGAGTTGTACTTGCTTCGTAGAACGAATCTATTTCCAATTACTTGCTCGTCGTTGGGACGTTTCACCAGATTCAATGTGTTGTGTTTCAGCAACGATACCACTTCTGATATCATTGCATTCTTCCACTCTGATGGTCCTCGTTCGAAAAAACCTCCTCTATATTGACTTTGGCCGCGCCGGCGGATTCTCTTAATTCGTCGGTCGAGCAGCCGTAGTCTTTACGAGGTTTGCCGGGTCGTCCTGTTTTTATCAACCGGGGGCGTCTTCGTTTACGACCTGACGCCTTCGTCCTTGTTCAACTCGAGCGTTTCCACTGGCTCTTCCGCATCTTCTTTTGGATGTACCCGCTCTGTGTCGTCCGTTCCCGAGATCAATTCGATTTCGGGGGGACTCGTTGTTGTTATGTCCTGAGGTCCGTCTTGAGAGGTATCTGTGTAAAAATCTTCAGATGTTTTTACCTTTCGATGGTCCAACGATTCTTCAAGAAACTTTATATCTCGAGTAATCTCGACCTTTTTAACTTCCGGTAACTAGACTCGAAACCTTTTGTCTCTTCAGAATATCCGATGAATATACCGTTTCTCGATCGAGTGTCAAATTTGCCCTTATTCGGAGCTCTATTCATGCAAAATACTTTGCATCCGAAAGTTCTAAAATAGCTTACTGTCGGTGCCTTGCCGTTCCAAGCTTCATGAGGGGTTTTTCCGTCAAGTTTTTTTGTGAGACATCGATTTCTAACGTAATTAGCAGTGGATATTGCCTCGGCCCAGAAACTAATTGGCAGGCCAGACTGCAATAGAAGACAGCGGATTCCACTAGACTTCTATTTTTCCTCTCAGCTATCCCATTTTGCTCGGGGGTGTATACAGTCGTGAGTCGTCTTTTAATGCCTTCCGACTTCAGATATTCGTCGAACTTTTTATTTATATATTCGCGGCCGTTATCGGATTGGAGGGTTTTTATCTTCATATCATGTTGTCTCTCGACCTATGATTTGTAGGCTTTAAATTCCTCAAGCGCTTGATCCTTGCCTTTTAAGAATCTAACCTCCGTCCATCTGGTATGGTCGTCGGTGCACGTGATAAAGTATTTAGATCCACCGTTCGACAACGCGTGCATCGGGCCGCATATATCTGTATGGACAATTCCTAACTTTTCGGTCTCTCGATTTGAAGCCTTTGGGAACGATGGGAGAATCATCTTTCCCTTAATACATATTTCGCAGGTTGAGTCCTTGACTCCGGTATCGTTCAACGCGCCAGTCCCTCGTATAGCTCCGCTATTTGATGCTTGGACGAGATCTCGATAGTTTAAGTGGCCTATTCGTTGGTGCCAGATTTCGACTGCGCTCCTCAATATCCTCGACTTGTTGGCTCGCGCCTCATGCGCCTTGGCGTCACGATAACTATTTTGCGGCGTTGCGTCAAATAGATAAAAATCGTCGACCCGCCTTGCAGTCAATATCGCATGCCCCTCTCGATCGACTATATCAGCCTTCTCTCTGTCGAACGTCACGGTGTAACCCTTGTCCGTTACTTTGGAAACTGACAATAGATTCATCCTGAGATCTGGAACATGCAAAGTTTCATTTAGGACCATGTGATTTTTCCTTTTGTTCGAGTTCATTTCGATTTCGGCCGTGCCCCTGGCTTCTATCTCCGCGAATGCGTCGCTGGCTAATTTCAGTGTTCCTGATTTGCTTCTGTCAATTTCTGTAAATAAGTTTACGTTGTGACAGAGATGAGATGTACTGCCGCTATCAATACATCATGTATTCCTGTTGACGTCCCCTACGATCTGACAAGCACCTGATACGTTTTCAGTCGACAGGAGAGATATGCGCTGAGGTTTTCTTCGATCTTTCTCGTCTGTCCTAGGGAGAGAGCACTCAGATGCCTTATGTCTTCTCTTGTGACAGTTGAAGCACTTGAACTTGAACGCCGACTTCAGATCCTCCTTACTTGTGGATTTTTCGTTTCGTTTTCCTTGTCTCTTTTTATAAATGAGCAACGCATCTTGTTGTTGATGCGACACCGTTGAGCTCTTTCTTGCGTCATTTTCTTCAATTATTTTAGTATTTACGTAGTATTTACGTAGTATTTACGTAGGTTTTCGGGGGTAGGGAGTTCATCTCGGCTTTCGATGGCGATCCTGAAATTATCGAAACTTAGAGGCAAACTGTATAGCATCATGATGACGAGTTGATCAGGATTGATTGTCACGTCCATCTCGGCGAGTTTGTCCACCGAATGGAAAAATTTATGGAGATGCTCACGTACGTCCCCGCCTTCGCTCATTTTTTGTAATGTCAGGCTTTTCAGCAGTGTGGCCTTGCGAGCAGGTCCTTTGGACTGGAATGTGTTTTCTAACTTAATCCACAATTCGCGAGAGGTTTGGCAATTCTTTACTAATTTGAGTTGGCCTGCTCCTATGGATAATATCAAATCAGATTTGGCCTTTTCGTCTCTTACGATCTAGTCTCGTACTTCTCTCTCATTTGCTGCAGTCGACTCGGGCTTTACGATGTCGCCGCTTACGCAGCCCCAGGCATCATTTTTCACTAACAATGCTCGCATTTGCATCTTCCATGTATCGTAGTTTTCGCCGTCCGGGCATCTCGATGCGTATAACGTTACTTGCATTCATCTTTCGTCGGGTTTTGGCGTGCGTGAAAGAAAGGTTATGACGACGATTACACGGCCGACGGTAATAACGAGACTCCTCACATGCGCGTTTACGCTCGACGCATGATAGAAATGAAACGCCACCGAAAATATACAAAAAGCACACGTTCCCGTATTTGTCCTATCGCGTCCCGGCACGTTTTGCCTTCCTTTTGCACGAATGTTGTACTTCCCTCGCGCTGTGGCTCTTACACTGTTGATTGTAGTTGTCGGTCTCGATCGCACAGATCGAGATTTCCTTTTTGTCTCGAATCTTCGACGATTAGCACTGTTCGCGAGTCCCTGGGCCCATAACCTGTTGGACAGGAATTAGGCGAAGGCAGTAATATAGAGTACATACACGTAGACACAGTTCTCGTATCAGTTAACTTTACTCAATCGTATAAGAATACATTATCGCTTATGCTTCCGCACAGCCATTCACGCGCAGTCAACAGTACGCTACTAGAGCGCCGCTAGGTGTTCACTTTCGTGTACTAGAATTGCGTGTCGCATGACCGATATTACCGCCAACAAAAACATTCTATCAATATTGTGCAACTTGTAATGTTAAGAACAAATATAAATGACTAATAGAAAACATGTTATACACATATTAATACATTTTTTAATTTATTATATTATAACATATTAATACATTTTTTAATTTATTATATTACTTTGAGATATCTTCTTTTTTTTGGTAACGCAGGAGAAATCCATCATGGATACCCCCGACCCTTGGGGGGGTCAGGGGTTATGTCGGACTCTTACCGACTAAAACCCCTGCGGGATGTCTACCAACCGGACCATGATGAGAGGAGTTAAGGGAACTGCTCCCGCATTCCCTCCCCAACACCCCGGCCACAGGGCTCTCCGGGAGCCCCACGCCTCAAGTACCGCGCCCTGTCCCACAGAGGGAGTCCAGGACAACCGATTCCCTAGCCGGGTTGGCCTTCTGGTTTCAACTTGGAGGGAGGGGACATCCACCCTCCCTCCGCGCCCCCCTTTTCTCCCTTATAGGAGGGGGGACGGGGGAATGGAGCCAGCCCAAACTGGACATCCTCTCCCCCTTTACCTATTTACCTACCGACGCGCGAGGAGGGCGGGCGGGCTTGCTCACCCGCCATCCCCTCCCCCGCACGTTCGAAGTCGGGTCCGAGGCGTCCGAGGGGGCGGCTTTCGGTTAACCGGTGGCCGCTCCTCCTCGGCCGACGCTAGCTCCGGCCCGTTGCCGATCCCCCCCCCACCCGGGGAGCGCCGACCCCCGCGTCGCCTACCGCGACATCTCCTGGGTCGACACTCCCACTCGGCAGCCTCCTTCCTGGACATCACGTCCTTACAGGAGGAGGCCGCCGTTGACCATACTTCCTCGCTCCTGCACATGGCTTTTACCAAGTGCGGGAGCGAGAGTCCTCCGCTCGGCACCCCACCGCCCTGGTGAGGACACGGCGCTCCTGGCTCCATGCCGAGCTTGCAGCCAGAGTATAGTGCGCCGTGTCCTCCAGCACAGGGCAGTGGTGGCAACGGGTGATAGGCTCTTTCCTGATCCGGTGCAGGTACCTTCCGAAGCATCCATGCCCGGTCAGTACCTGCACCAGATGGAAGGACATTCCACATCCGCTCCTGCCTGTTAATTCGGACAGGCAGGGGCAGACAGCCTCGACCGTTGCAAGCCCGGGCCCTCGGGGATCGGACAAAATGTCCTCCCACCTCTCCAGTGTCCGGGCTTTGGCCTGGAGCTTCAGGGCCTTCAGGTCCCTGGCCGACGGGTCACCCCCCTCATCCTCCAGTAGAGGATTCTCCTCTCCTCGGCGATGAGCTCCACAGGGGGGTCCCGGCCAGGGTGGTCGCCGCCATGTACGATATTGTGCGGAATCCTCGAATAGCCCTGATTATTACAGGCCTCAGTGCCTGCCTCAGACAGCGTTTCCCGCTGCTGCTGATCAGAAGCTGGGGCGCCCATATGGGTGCCCCGTACAGGGTGATCGAGAGCACTGCACTCACGTACAGGCGGCGAGCCCTCCAACCTGGGCCCCCCTGGGCACTGGCTACCGCCTGTCCAGCCTTGTGCACCCTGGGGGCCAACTGCCTGAAATGAGGCCCAAAGCTCCACCGGCTGTCCAGCGTCAGGCCGAGATATTTTATCGTCGGCCCGACGCGGATGTGGCCGCCATCAACCAGGACCTGTGTCTCCGGCGGCGCCCCTCGACTGCCGTCGTGAAAAAACACGGCTTCAGTCTTCTGGGGCGCCACCTTGAGACCCAGGTCCCTGATGGTTCCCACCACCGATATCAGTACCGTCTCCGCACGGAGGCGGGCCTCCTCCACTTTGAGATACCTGTTACTGAATTTCGTAGAAAACCGTATTTTACACTGCTCATAATTCGAAGTAAGAGATATAAAGTTTTACTTTAAAAAATGATATTGAATTTTATTCATTACTTGTGAAGTACTTTGAGGTTATAACCGGCTATGCTTGAAATTTTATCATTTGAAATAAATTTTATCATTTGAAGAAGAACTGAAATACTGACGTGAAATAACTATTTAAAGTTTTACAAAAACCAAAAAAAGATATATACTCGCATATCATGTGATGCTAAGCTCGGGGTGCGCAAATTTATATTATATATTCTATTTCACGCCTCACGGTCTTGCTACTGGATGCACATATGTGGTCTGTTATTTTTAACTGCACAGCGGACTAGTGTAATAAGTTAGAATGAGACAACTATAATTTTTCTCACTTTAACTTATTACACCAGTTCAGTAATGCAGCTAAAAGGAACAGACCTTATGAAGAACGTGTTTTCCCGGTCATTTTGAATTTCTATTGTCTTTTCATTTGTTTCCAAGTTCTTCATTTCAGTGAGGAGATAGAACGATTGTTGCACAAATGTCGAGTGAAAAGTCATATGTAATTTTAGAGTTTGCAAACGAAAATATCTTGGATGGCGACGATAAAACAACTCCCGTTCAAGTAGGTTACAGTGAGTGGTTAATTTCCAATGACAAAGAGTCACAAACGGCAATAGAAGATCTTATTCTTTCTAAAAGTTTGGTTTGGTCAAAATGGCTAAGTAACTACAATGTGCAGCCTAGAAAAACAATAGAAAAAAATATGTTGAAAATTGAAGACGTATTATGGAAAGAAGTTGTAGCCTATGGTTGAGGTCATACCAACAGTAAGTAAAAAAATTTTTATACTGTACGTATATTATTATTATTACTTATCATGAAAGAAATAATATAGGAAAAATTTTTTTCTGTGAATTCTTTATGTATGCTGTACATTTTCAATTTCTTTTTATACCACTCCTTTTTATAATTGATTTGTTTGTTTTCGCTGCACTTCTGAAGTACTACAATATATTGGAATGAAAGAAAACATATTTGTTTTACTATCACTTATTACACAGAAATTTGCTGCGAAAATGAAGACATAATGTAAATAATTCGAGTGTTCAATTATTTTGTTCTGAATTCTAAGTTATATTTTGTATACAATAAATTTAATGTTTGCTTTGTAGAATGGGAAGATGCAGTTCAAGGCAGCAAACATTTTATTGATACTGGTGTGTGTTTCCTTACACTCAAGGAAAGGAAAGAGTTTGCCAAAATGAAGAAACAGGAAGCGGATGATCAATATTTTTTGCCTCTTTCTCAGTTAACAGAATCCCAGGTTCGGCTGATTTCAGAGTGGTTCGTAGTTGTAAATAAATAAGTTTTAATCTCACTATTGAATATCAATCATTGTATTTCATGCGGAAGTCAAAAGTAAAGCAGAAGGGAAGCATTCAAACATCAATTATTAAAAGTGCACATACTTCATCTATTTTAACAGAAATAAAGCAGCAGAATGTGAAGGCAGTGAGTATTTTAATATTATATTTATTTAAGATCCGTAAATATAATGGCAATAATGCATCGTCTACAATATGCGCAGTAACAAGTAAGACTAAGAAATTGACTAATCGTAGTTGATATTTCTTTTTAAACTCGATTGTGTTTGATCTACTTCTTACTCTTACTTCTTACTTTGTATATTATAGACGATGCGTAAGAGAATGTAATAAGATATAAGTAGTAGGCGAATTCACTAAATGCATTCTTATGATCTACAGGGCCATGTACAATGAAATAGGTCATAGCGGTAAGAATTTGAACGAGCACAGTAGATTTTTATAAGAATAATCGATTATGATTGATCAATTTCTTACTGCCTAATAATTGTGGCCTACAATTTTTCATTGTAGATGGCCTTTAAGAATAATAGACTGCGATTGGTTAATTTGTTATTATTTATATTTGTTATTATTTATATTTGTATTTGTTATTATTTATATCTTACATTTTCTTAGAGATCTTCTATAATTAGCCTTTAGTCATGCACATGAAATGAACCACAGTTCTTCGTTTCCATCTTAAAAGGATTCTGATTGGTATTTTTTCTTATGCGTTATGATTAAAGGTTAATTATAGAAATTTTATAGTTATAAGTATTATTGTTATAGAAAGTTTCTTACAGCCATTGTAGATGGAACTTATCATGATTTCATGTTCATGTAATAGCGTTTTTGAGTAGCACGAGTTTTAACCTATTCTGAGTTGAGTTAATTACGTCATCACTTCTGTCTGGCCTATCTTACGTTCTACAGAACATACAATGTAAAAATATATGTCATTAACCCCTATTGAGTTAAAACCTGTGTCACTCGAATATACTATAAGAAAGAGCTATATTGAGATTTTTTTTCAGAACGATGACAACAATAATGATTCTATGTCCACAAATAGCTATGGCTCGTTTCCTCTAAAATCTAAAGAGAGCAAAGCGAAGAAATCTGAAGACATTTATGCGTCTATAAGAAAAACTAAGAAACGATCAGCTTTTGTACGAATATTGCATTATCTTGTTTATGCAGCTAATTTCTTGTACACATTACACTACTTCTTACACTTCACTGTTTTTTAAATCTTACGTAATAAACAATTTTTTAAGTCATATTCGTGCTCAGCACTCTCGATTTATTAAAAAAAAGATCCTTCATGACAAAAGCACAAATGTTTGTAAACTAATGTTATTTTATACTTTCAGAATGTGTTTAACTTATAGCACTTGTGTTTTGTCCTATATAAGTCTCCTTCTCTACAGAAACATCAGAATCTGATGAAGAAGAAAAACCGGATATAAAACGCAAAAGTAAAAAAAGAAAGACCAAAGTTTCAAAGAAGAAGTATATGAAACGCGTAAGGACTTTTAATTATAATCAAGTATTCCAGAGTTTAGTAATTTTAAGTTTTTTTTATTCTAAAGTCGATATTCATAGTTGGATCCTATATTTAAGATTGTCTTACGTTTACCTTCATATACTCCGTAGCTAATAAAATACAGTCCATGTTACATCTGAAGAGGAACTTAAGACGGTCTTAAATATAAAGGCAGACTATAAATACCTAATAACATTTTTTTATTTAGCGACGCAGGTCGAACCTGAGCCAAGCAATCGGTTCCTAATTTTCATCCAATAAAATGAGAAACTTTAATTTGTTCGACCTAACATTCAACCTCGGTCACTAAACCAAAAACGCTATTAGTTCTTTGTACATTTTTCTTTTTAGAATTCATCTAAATCAATTGGAAGCAGTAATGACTCCGAACTTAGTACTTCTTCAGAGAGTGGAGATCTTCGTTTCCAAAATGTACAGTTGAAGAAAAAAGTTATATGTCTAACAGCTGAACTAAAGGTATACAAAGCAATGAAATCTATGATTGCAAGTAATGGGCGTTATAGTTCTTTTTTGTCTTCGAAATTTTGTACTGTGCTATTGCTCTGTCTTATGTTATGAACTGAAGCAAATTTATGTTACTTCTTTCTTCTTATTTATAGAATTTACTCATTTGCCATCTCATGTAAAAAAAAATACGGAAAAAACTTAAGGAATGCCTTCAAGACAATTCAAAATTCATTTCCCACTGCTGTACCAAAAAATGTGAGTATTGTAAATTTAGTATATATTCTTATGATGAATTCTTAGTTTACGATATTATTGACTAGTTTTTATATATTTGGTTCTATATATTATTTAAGTTTATTTGAAATTTTTTCAATAATGCAAGAAAACAATTATACTCTGTTACAAAAGTTTCTAAGAAATTTTTTCGCCAGAATAATCTATACACGAGAATTAAATTACACATGTGTGACCTTTGAAATACTTGTTTATTAATGAATTTGCATTACAATTTTGTTAACAGAAAAGTTTCACAAACCCTGCTTCTAGTTGGAATGATCCTGCTTCTAGATGGGATAATGACGATGTACTGAATATATTAACAGCTGTGCCTAGTACATCCACTGTAAATCTTGATATCGGTCCCTCCAGTGCACCAAAGGTGAATTTCACCAAATTTTAAATTTCTCTTTGAAAACTGCTCAATAATTTTTTTTGTATTGCTAGTTTCATGTACTTGCTGTTTCCTTAAGTAGTTTGTAGCACATTAATGTTATATAACCAATAAAGCTTCTGCATGATCAGCGTAAAATACATACTTATTTGATATATTTAATGGAGTATGCTTTTAAACCTCTGATTATTTTTATATTTATTTTATATGGACATTATAAATTAAAGACAAATCAGACACATTTGAAAGACATCTCTAACATTTCGATAGCTCAGTGTAATACAGATTTATCTGCCAGTGAGAACACATTTCCCTCCACAACAGAGGTAATGTGATATATTTGTTATCTCAATTATGTTAGTACATTTTATTTGTTGTTTAATTGTCAATTGATGATATATATTTTTCATACATAGTACGTTTCGGATCTAGAAGTGTCCCAACCTCAATTATAAATAAAGTGAGACATGGAAAAATAGGCTTATTAACCAACGGGCTGACAGGAGATATTTTTACACCTGAAGAAATGGCATTAAACACTGTCAGAGGTAGTAAAACAAATGCCCACATGGGCGTGTTTAAAAAGAAATATTTGGATCAAAGCCTTGTGCAAGCTATTATAGGTATTACGTCCTGGAGGAGGAACGCAACTTGACGCTTACTTTCTCAAGCTCCAACGTACTCACAAATCTGCGGAACAGATCAAGGATCGGAATGACCCCTTTATCTGGCGCAGACGTACGTCGGTGGTCCTTTATTTAGGTCAAGGAACTGAATCCTTTTACCTGGGATAAGACCGTGAGCGACAGTTGAGGGAAGGGAGAATTTTTGATTGAGAATAATTATTTGGAAAACGTGATTGGTTTGCAATTACAAACAACTTGTTTTATTAGTGATTAGACGGAAGTTCACAATGAAATAAAATTTGTAAGATTTTATAATGTGTCTGTATACATATGTGGTTAACAATCACGCTCAGAACAATGATTTTCGATTACTCAGAACAATATTCCGTGTTCGTTATGTCCGACTGTGATCGAAAGGATTGGGCCACTGACGTCTGATTTAACAATTAAGGAGGAATGCCAAGGAGGATAGAAAACGGAAGTAAAATGAAAGGAAAAGAAAAGAGAGAAGAAAAGATAAAAAAAAATGAAACAAAAGAGATCACTCAGGTAAAAGAAAATATAAGTAACTTACTGCTGGACTTCTCTGATCTTAGTAGACAATGAAAGGTGTAGTTGCTGCGTCTCTGTGAGGATGGACCCAAGTTGCACCAAGGACTAGAAACTGGTCTCAGCAGGATCTCTCGCAATGTCTCAAGAGTGCACGAGATCGTTGCACAGAAGAATAGATGACTGAAGAACACTGATCTGACTCACTAGTAGGGTTGGTTATCAAGAAACCCTGAAGGGGTGTTGGAGAGAAGGCTCTGTCCTGGCTGCGGGTCGGTCGGGCGGAGAAATAGAAGTGGCATAGCTTTTTCACTTTACCAAAAACGTCACCTCGGTCAAGAGGTGGGGTTTGGGAAGTTGCGTCAGGCTCCGAAGTTTATGTCCAAATATGGGTATAGGATTTTGTTGCAAACTTTTCGGAAGTGGGGTTTTAGTAGGGTTCTTAGATAAATATGATAAAGGATCGGGTATCTATGGCAGTAAAAGATTTCAAGGTTTCGCTAGGGTTAGTCAGAGGTTGTGCGCGAATTTATGAATAACGTGGGAAACGCATGAGTTTCCGAAGATCAAAAGCTGGCAATATCATATAACAGCATGAAAGATTGTCTGGTCGGTCCGTCTTCAAAGAAAATTATTGCTCCGAACGAGAAGTTATTTAAGGTTATTTGGAGAGGAGGTATATGGCCAAAATGACTCAACGGATCTTTTCCGACGGAAATAGAGGAAACTCTGGTAATTAAAGCAGAGAGAAAAGAAAGAGAAATCTGTGTGTGTGACGGTTCTCGGAGAATCGCGGAATGTGAACATTTGGTAGTATAATATAAAATGCAATCTGCCCTACTTGACAACAAATTCAAAGTACGCGGAGTCCGCAGGACGTAACATAGGTAAATTCAAGGGCCTGGCCCCTCGGGTCCGAGGTGCGGGCCTGGCGTTGGCTGGCCTCATGAGGACCCAGGGGGGGCCCTGGATGGCACGTTCACCGCCTCTACGTTGGAATTGTGCTCTCGATCGCCCTTTACGGGATGCCAATATGGGCGCCCCGGCTTATGGCCTTCGAGCGCAACAAGGCGCTTTTGCGTCAGGCAATGCGCTCGGTAGTTGTGAGGGCGATTCGGGGGTACCGCACTGTTTAGTACAGTGACGGCCCTGGCCGGCTCCCCCCCCCCGTGGAGTTCCTCGCCGAACAAAGGCATTTCTTCTATTGGAGGGTGAAGGAGCTCCGCGCTGCGAAGGAGGACTTAACGGTCGGGGACTTGAGGGCTCTGAAGTCCTAGGCCGAGGCCCGAGTCCTGGAAAGGTGGTCGGCCATATTGACCGACCCTCGGGGATTCGAGCCTCGAACGGCCGAAGCCGTCCGCCCCTGCCTGCCAAAGATAGCGAGCAGGAGGGGACGCGGGCTAACTTTCCACATGGTGCAGGTGTTGACCGGGCATGGTTGCTTCGGTCGGTACCTGCACCGGATTGGAACGGAGCCCAATGCGGAGTGTCATCACTGCCCGGTAAGGAAAGACACGGTGCAGCACACCCTGGCTGAATGTTAGGCGCGGGCCGAGCAGCGCCGTGTCCTCGTCCGGGCAGTGGGATGCCAAGGGGAGGCCCTCTCGCTCTTGTGCTTGCTAACTGCAATGTGCGAGAGCGAGGAGGTGTCGGGAGCAACGGCCTCCTTCTGTCGGGAAGTCGTGTCCCGGAAGGAGGCCGCCGAGTGAGAGCGCCGCCCACCCCGTCGCAGGGAGCGATGGAGGAGGCAGCGCTCCCCGGAGGGGGAATGGGCCCGAGGTGGCGCCGGCCGAGGAGGTGAGGCCACCGGTTCGCCGGAGGCCGCCTCCTCGGCCGCCTCGGACCCGCCTTCGACAGGATAGGGGAAGTGAGTGAGGGGGGATAACACCTCACCCACTTCCCCTATCCCTTCCCCTTCCTTTCACTCACTGGGTGCGTCGGATGAGATAGGGAAGAGGGGAGTGAGGTCAGGTTGGGGCCAAGCCTCACTCCCCTGCCCCTCCCCCTACAAACCCAGTAAGGTAGGGGGAAGATGGGGTGAGGAGAGGGGGACGGGTGTCCCCCCTCCTATACATAACCGGAAGGCCAACCTGGTCGGGTAACCGGCCAGGGCACCGCGCCCATGACTCCCAAAGGGAGGGGCGCGGTACTTGGACGTGGGGCTCCGTGAGAGCCCTGGGGCCAGGCTGTCGGGGAGGGAATACAGGTGTAGTTCCCCTGACTCCCCCCATCACGGTCCGAACGGTAGGCACCCCGCAGGGGTTTTAGCCGGTAAGAGTACGGCATAACCCCCGACCTTCCCCCTCCCCAAGGAGTCGGGGGTATCTATGAGGATTTCCCCTGCGTGACAAAAAAAATGTAAACTGACAGAATCGGGATTATAATCGGCATCCATATAAAGGCCAAGATAACTGCATACAAAGTCAGACGCAGTCATGAACCTCTCGCCATTCTTCTCCTGTACTGCAATCCGCAAAATTGATGAATTACCAAATTTGCGATTTCAAGAGAGGCAATTACGTCATTTAAGTACACTTCAATGACGTCACATATGCTTGCGAGAATTAACTGCTAACTTGAAACAAAATTCATTCGAGCTTCAGTCGCTTACCTGGTTAAAAATTTCATGAAGGCGTTAAAAAGAAAAAGAACTTTCATTGATTATCATGAGATAATCGATGATGATAATTTGATTATTTCTTAATTGTATTTATAGAATAAGTATGTATTGAATTAATTATGAAATTTATATATATCATACAATGTAAAACGTAAAGTTCTTCTTATGTTAATACAGCAATATATTTACACAAAAGTTGCTCTCCAATTTTCTATATTTTATATCAAGTTCAGTATATTGATATAAAAGAAAAATATTAGACTTCCTTCCCCAGATTTGTCCATCATCGTTATTAGCATCATCTTTTTCATTGTCACTACTCGTCTTAAAGTGGCAACGGACATTTTTAACTTATTTGATTGTCAATCATCGTTGTATTCTTTTTCCTCGTCGTCCCACAAATGCTCAACGTCCAATGGAGCGGGATTGTGTTGGCGTCTACTCATTCTTATTCGGTTCCTTTCTTTCATAACGCGCAGGGAGTTCCGCATCTCCTTCTGGAACTCTGACTTCTGAGATTTTGTAAAATAACTGTTTCTGCATATAGCATTTGCGAAAAAAGCACATTTCTTTTTGGAAGGCAATACTAATCTCTCTCTCGCCCTCTCTCTCTCTCTCTCTCTCTCTCTCTCTCTCTCTCTGTCTGTCTCTCTGAAGACTGAAAATATTTCTTACCATAGATGGCCTTAACAAGCCGAGCTTTATTGTATACGACAATATATACGAGGTGTGTGAGAAAAGTAATGAGACTGATTTTTTATCTACCAAAGTTTTATTTTTCTCAAACAACAATATTGTCCCTTTCAAAGTAGTTCCCTTCGGCAGCTATACACCAGCGGAGTCGTAGTTTCCAGTCTTGGTAGCAGCGCTGAAAGGCTTCAATTGGTAAGGCCTTTAACATGTCGGTCACATTCTTTTGAATGTTCTCCAGAGTCCCAAAATGACATCTTTTTAAGACATTTTTCAATTTTGGGAAAAGAAAAAAGTCACAAGGACTCAGATCAAGTGAATAGGGGGGCTGTGGAACAAGAGGAATGCCTCGTCGGTTTTTGAAGTTGAAGGTCTCCCTGAGCGAGATTCATCTTCAACGTGTTCTCGGCCTTCCAAAAATGATTTGTACCAGCGAAAAACTTGTGCTTTTGATAAGGAATGTTCCCCATAGGCCTGTTTCAACTTTTCAAGAGTCACACTCGCGAATTCCCCAAGTTTAACACAAAACTTGATGGCATAATGTTGCTCTAAATTCCGCTGTTCCATTTTCGTAACATAAAACAAAAACACAACTTCATTGATGGCGCTCTCAAAAATCACGTGATGGCGGAGCTGAAACGGAGCTGAAACTCGGACTGAGCATGTGGAAGGGATGAACACACCGGCTACACAAGTAGAACAACACAGCGTTGCCAAATCGCTCGCAGTGTTGTCAGTCTCATTACATTTCTCACACACCTCGTAATGGTTGACGTCTTTCGTCGTGGCCAAACCAAGTATATGACAACGCCAGTGAGTCGTGCAAAGCCTCTTTGAGGCAAAGATTGGTTGCTTTTTTTAAAGTGAAACCACCAATATAATGAAAATAATTGACCTAAAACAAGCAGCATATTATGTACGTAATTTTCGTGTGACGTAAAACATATTAATTTTACTTACATCAGTATAATGTTGTTCTGTCGATTCTTCAAACTCCTGCATCTGTTGAATACTTGTGATAGGTAAGCCATCTGGTTTTCACACTGCGGATTGATGATCCTGAACGCACCTTAATATTTTACTTATACCTGCAGTTATTTTCCTGAACAAAAACAAGAAACACCCCAGCAAACAATTTGGTAGCAAATTGTCGCCAAATTGGCACCAAACTTGTACAAAGTTTGCTGTCAAATCCGGTGCCATCTGTGTCCTCAATAGCATCGGAATTTGCTAGCAAAGCTTGTATACATATTCTGATGCCAAATTGGGGCCAAATAATGAGCAAGGCTTGCTGACAAAACTATATAGAAAATTGGCGCTAAATAATGAGCAAGACTGGCTGACAAAACTCCACAGCAAATAGGCGCCAAGATCCCAGCAAGGCTTGCGGACAAAATATCACACCAAATTGTCACCAAATACCGAGCAAACTTTGGCGACAATACTCCACAGCAAATTGACGCCAAATACCGAGCAAAGCTTGGCGATAAAACCCTACAGCAAATTGGCGCCAAATACCGAACAAAGCTTGGCGACAAAACCTTGCAGCAAGTTGACGTCAAATACCGAGCAAAACTTAATGACAAAATTCCACAGCAAATTGGCGCCAAATATCGAGCAGATTCTGTCATATTCATTTATTACACTGTAACGGCCGAACTCCGCTGTTCGGTCGCTGCTACGCGTTTCGCGCGGATAATGCTCGTCGGAGTCCGGATTCGAGGAGGAGTAAAGCAGCGAGACACTTGATAATGGCAATCGAAATAACTTAGTTTTATTATATGCTTACTGGGATACAAGAGTTCGGCCCCGAAGGCGGTGTCGCGGGTTGCGTCTATAAGGCGCGTCGGTACGGTACGGTGCGGTGCGGTGAGCGGTACAAGCGCTCGTACGGACGGATAGGCCGTGCGGAAGGCGGGGCCTATTGCGCGACGCGTGTAGACGGTAACGACGGTAACGACGCGGTGATCGGTCACGCTTCGCGACGCTGGGCGTCTCGAACAATTATCGCCCAATACTCGCTTCGAAATTGCTCGCGTATAAATGGTCGCCGGACCGGAGATTTCGATTCCCGGTCGAACGCACGCACGCAAGTCGCGGGGTACGCGAAATGATTTCGTCCGTCGGGGCCGAGGACTCTCGACAGAGAAGGCGTACGCACCTTCCCTTTTCCCTACGTTCGCGGAGGAAAGCGACCAAGTGCTGCGGACACTCAGCGGAGACGGCGGACGCACCGTCCCGGGTTCTTGGTCGCTAGACGGATCGCCTAAAGGCTGAGTACGCTCAGCGGAGTTCGCCGATGGACGAACCCCTGACTCAAGGCGGCGGGTAAAGGCGAGAGACTGTTGAGTACGCTCGACTGAGCACGCGCACGCACGAGCCCAGGAAGACGGGAGACGGCCAAGTATCGAGTACGCTCGATCGAGACTGCGGACGCACAATCCCGTTTGCTTAGTCGCCGGTCGGGTAGTCGGAATACGGAAAGCAGAGCGAAACGGTCCGGATCTTCTAGCTATCGGCATAGAGCGTCTATCTAGAACGGCGGTACGGATCGGTCTGGTGACTAGAAGCTCGATCGCCGCCGTTTTATAGATGATCGCGCTAGGATTGATATGGCGGCGATCGAGCTGCGCGCCCATCGGCGCGAGGCATGGTGACGGCGCGTGATCGCGGCCGCGCGCGCTAGCGGCAGCGCGTGATCGCCGCGGCGCGCGATAGCGGCGGCGCGTGATAGCGGCGGCGCGTGATAGCGGCGGCGCGATCGTTTCTGTACTTTAGGGTGGCGCAAAGCGCCGTTCTTCGGCCCGACAGGTGGGGGGTCGGGCCGGTAGTAACGAGGTGCATCTGCGCCTCGTTACAACGCCCCTCCCACTTCAACCAGGTAGGTTAGGTTCAAGTAAAGCAAGGAGTACAGATTTTGGCCAAGTATATAATGTACAATGCAAAAGCAAATGAATTTATAAGAATCATTCATTGTTTACGTACAGCTGGAAATTACTTCTGATAATGCATTTGCTTGTCAATTATATATTATGCACGAATCTGTATTCCCCGCTTAATTATTAAGTAAAATCAAATATGTTAATAAATTTTTATTAATATTTTACAAATTTATTATACTTAATGATTTATTATTATTATTGTAACAATTTTTTTTAATTTGTTACAATGTCGAAAATACACTAAAATATAAGGCTAATATTACATTTGTCGTACGACAATCTTTTCGAATACGTTGATTAGTTAACAAAGAGAATATTTCTAGGATTGCTCCGCGTACGCCAATCAATGTATCCGAAAAGCTTGTCGTACGAAACATGTAATATTAGCGTAAGTTGGCACTAAAAAGTACCGATTCAGATATTGGCATTCAAAAATGCCTTTTATTGCACTGAGGTGTTCCCGTTATGTTTTAAAAATAGGCGCTGAAAAGTACCGATTTACTTCTCTCTCTTCGAGAAGAGAACGTGTGGTATGTGCGTGCGTGTGTATGTGTATGTGCGTGTGTGTGCGTGCATGTTGCACCCTCCTCTCCCTCTCTCTCTCTCTCTCTCTCCCTCTCTCTCTCTCTCTCTCTCTCTCTCTCTCTCTCTCTCTCTCTCTCTCTCTCTCTCGACCTCCTGCGACCGTGAGTGTTGTCTTCTACCTCATTCTCGTCCCATGCATTTGTAAATTTTTTATATTTTTTAATATATAGGGTGCACGATTTATCTGAAGATATTGAAATATCTCGAGAACTATGCATTGGATAAAAAAAAGTGGTTAATGAAAGTTGTTAGTCTCGAAGGGCGACATCCAATGATACCAAACCTCGACCTCCCACCCCACCCCCTGGGGATGGGGGTTGGGGGCAACTTTGAAATCTTAAATGGAAAACCCCATTTTTTATTGCAGATACGGATTCTACGCCACAAAATACGTAAATTTTGTCCGAAACTTTTTTTTATTCGTGATAGATGGCGCTGTAATCGCAAAAAATTATATTTTCCGCAATTCTCCAGAAATGATCATTGGATTGAGAAATAAAAAATACCTGTTCAATATTTTTAAAGAACATAATAAAAGTTATTCCCTCCCCCATCCTCTCGGGGTAGGGTGGGTGATAACGTTCAAATCTCAAATGGGGATCCACATTTTTCATTGCAGAATTAGATTGTACGTGAAATTTTTATTAAAACAATTTTGTTCATTCGTGATAGATAGCATTGCACTGCCTTTTATAATAAGCCGTAGTTCGCCATACACCCACAGTGGCGCGTCGAGCAGTTCCCTCTTCGATTCGGGTTCCCATTTGAGATTTGAACGTTACCACCCACCCTACCCCGAGAGGATGGGGGGAATAACTTTTATTATGTTTTTTAAAAATATTAAACAGATATTTTTTATTTCTCAATCCAATGATCATTTCTGGAGAATTGCGGAAAATATAATTTTTTGCGATTACAGCGCCATCTATCACGAATCAAAAAAACAGTTTCGGACAAAATTTACGTATTTTGTGACGTAGAATCCGTATCTGTAATAAAAAATGGGGGTTTCCATTTAAGATTTCAAAGTTGCCCCCAACCCCCATCCCCAGGGGGTGGGGTGGGAGGTCGAATTTGGTATCATTGGATGTCCCCCTTCGAGACTAACAACTTTTATTAACTACTTTTTTTTATCCAATGCATAGTTTTCGAGATATTTCAATGTCTTCAGATAAATCGTGCACCCTGTATACAAGTATACATATATATATTATATATATGTATATATATAATAAAAATAATAAGTAATGGTACATTACTTATTATTTTTATTTAAAGGTAAAGAAACCGAATTTTGTATACCAAATTTTTGCAAATTTTTTGTTTTCAATTCCAAATGGCTTCTCTTACAGAGCATGAGAGAGTTTCGCTATTGATGATGAGAGGACGGGGGGATAGACAAAGGTCATACAGTGAAGTGAGATTGCTGTTCAATGAAAACTTTCGTAATGAAGGCGAAGGTATTTCAATATCGACTGTATCTCGCACCATCAGACGATTTGTAGAAACTGGGAGTAATAAAAACCGCCAAAAATCTGAGAGGCCAAAGTCCCAAACGACAGAAGAGCGACAATTTGTAGTAGCCCAATCATTTGTTGAAAATCCCAGATTGTCAATTAGAAAAGCATCTCAACAGCTTCAAATGAGTGTATTGTCAATTTCCAAAAATCTAAAGACCATTAAGTTCCACTCCTACAAAATTCATCTTCACCATGAGTTGAATGAGGATGATTTTGACCGCAAGGTGCAATTTTCAGAAGTTATGATGCAAAGAATTGATCAGCAACCGAACTTTTTGCATAATATCGTTTTTTCAGACGAAGCGTCTTTTGAAATTACTAGTAAGGTAAACCGTCATAATTTTAGATATTGGGAGACGAAAATCTTCATTGGATGCTTGAAGCATATACGCAGTGACCTCAAAAATTGAATATTTGGGCAGGTCTTTATGATAATCAAGTGGTTGGGCCTTTTTTTATAAATGGGAATTTGAACTCAAAAATCTATCTGCAGCTTCTAACAGACCAAATTCTTCCATCAATACAGGAGATTGTTGGTGATAATTTTGATGATGTTTGGTTCCAGCAAGATGGGGCACCGCCACATTATGGACGCATTGTTCGGAACTATTTAAACGATACTTTCCCTAATCGATGGATAGGTAGAAGAGGAACAATCGAATGGCCACCGAGATCGTCCGACATTGTACCACTTGATTCCTTTCTTGGAGGCTACATAAAAAATAAAGTTTATTTCATTAAACCTCGTAACCTGGATGAGCTTCAACAACGGATCATAAACGAATGTGCTGCAATACCTTCAGAAATGATAAGGAATGCGACTGACAATTTGTACGTCGGCTTAGCACATTGTCAAACGGTCAATGGGGAAAATTTTGAACATCTCTTGTAATCTCAGGCCAAGTCACAAGATGCTTTGCCTTCGGTGGTCGGGACTAATTGAACCTTGCCTTCTGTGGTCGGGTTTGAGACACCTTGCCTTCAGTGGTCGGGTTTGAGACATCTTGCCTTCAGTGGTCGGGTTTGAGACACCTTGCCTTCAGTGGTCGGGTTTGAGACACTTTACTTTCAGTGGTCGGGTTTGAGACATTTTGCCTTAAGTGGCCGGGTTTGAGACACCTTGCCTTCAGTGGTCGGGTTTGAGACACCTTGCCTTCAGTGGTCGGGTTCCGAGACGCTTCACTTTCAATAGACTTCACGATCAGTGAAATAACGTAAAACGCATAATTTTGAGAACAAGGTCAAGGTTGAAAACGTCATATCCGAACGTAAAATTTTTCAATCTTGACACTTTTAGGTCAAAAGTATGGATTTTCAGTCCTAAAAAAGTCCGGTTTGACCTTAATAATCTTAACTCATGACCTTGAGAAAAAGGGCAAGGTCATGACTGAATGTCCCTCCTTGACCTCTACATTCTTATTCTTATGCGTAACATTGCTCCCTAGCAGGTGCATTTTCGAAGATATTCGCGTTTTCAGCCTAAAACAAGCTTAGACCTTTATGTGACCTTCAGAGTCAAATTTGGCAGTGTTCAAGGTAGTATCCGAACGTATAATTTTCCACTCTTTTCATTTCTGGTGTCAAAAGTATGGGGTCCCATTTAAAGGAATTGACCTGACTTTGAAATGACCTTCAAGGTCATTGTCAAAGTCAAATCCAAGGTCACCATCAAATAGCCAGGAAAAAATCATAAAAATCTAGTACTTCGCATTTTTTCTAGAACTCATATTTTTCGTGTTATTCTGCTCTTCCGGGACTTTTATAACACCCTGTATATATGTATGTGTATATACACTCAAACGCAAAAAACCCGGTACACTAAAAATTTGGAAAAAAATTACAAAATTTCAAATGATCATAACTTGGTAAATAATGAAGATACAAATATGCGCAGAAATGCAAAATGAAGCTTGAAATGTCCTCTTTAAGAATATCTGAATGGCAATTATGCTCGGCCATTTCTTTCAAAATGGCGAATGATAAAATGAGAGGATGCAAAATTGATAATCAAAGGTCCGTGTTTGCGATGGTGCATGGTGTGCATCAGGTATCGCAGCGTAATGGGACCAAATGCACATGAAAGTATAGAGTTATCTTTAAAATGCTACTTTACCGAGCTCGATGTGATCATTTTTCACTGAGTTGTTCCAAATTTTGCTAAAAATGCGGTTTTCTTGTTAAATTTGCATAATTCAGTGAATAAGTATCGCATCAAGCTCTATAACGAAGTATTTTAAAGAAAACATTCTATACTTTTAGGTACTTTTCGTCCCATTGAGCTGCGACACTTACTTTGCTCCATGCGCCGTCGCACGCTCGAACCTTTCTTTAGCAACTTTTCATGTTCTCCTTTTTATCACCCGCCATTTTGAAAAAATATCGTTGCGCACAATTTCGATAGATCTTTCGAAAAGTACGGTTTCAAAGCTTTTAAACCGTTTTTGAAATTTGCTGCTAGGATATTTAGGTGTCGAGATATTCAATTTCGAATTTGCAACAAATGTCGATTCAGCGAGGCTTAAGGGGCTAAGAGGCTCTGCGGTTCGTTTGGCTCTTTCATAATTTCAATAGCCGCGTTCATTATTCTCTATACAATAATTTACACAATTTTGCGAATTGGAAATTTAATTTTTATCAAAAGTTATCATTCTTTACCCTTCAGTTACGCATGATTACTGTGGTATACACTTTAGTTCGCGAAGCTGTCCCTAGCTCTCTACCTTCTCCGTACGATTGGCCATTATGGTACACAGCTTGAATGCTATGCTGTTCAGGATCGCGCCTAAGTTCGCGGTGACCCGGCGCGCGGGATGCCGAGTCGCTGGACGCCACCTGAATGTCGAAATTCCCTGGCGCTCCTAGTCCATGGAGCCGCCGCGACGCGGCGATCTGGGTTGTCGCGCGCGCGAGCCCCTCGGCTCACGAGATCGAGCTGCCCAGGGCATATAAGAGTGCCCGCGGAGACGATCAGAGATTGCCTTCCTACAGCTTTTGGTCTTCGTACGGTCCACCGCCGATAGTGGCACTATCTCTTGTACGTTGGACTTCGCGAGTTTGTCAGTACGCCGGGCTTACGTTCTGGCTTGACTGAGATTCTGTCGGTACGCCGAGCTTTAACGCCTGGCTTGACTGGATTTTTCTTAAATGTATGTGCCAAGACAATAAACAAAGACAAACAATTTTCTTTTTCCGAACGTGTTCACTCCGATAAGCGCTGCCTCATGCGACTTTTCTTTTTCCGTGATCTTTTCCTTTCGAGGCGCGTTGCTTCGTGCAACTTCATCAATTTAAACCATAATTGATTGTTTCGCATCGAAATTATTGCGTCGATTATGGCGACGATAAATCCTGAAAAGGCTGCTCAAGTTATTGCTTTAATTGAAGATGGCAGAAGTCGAAGGTACGTTGCTCAGGCACTTGATTTGTCAGTGTCAACTGTGCAACGTGCTTATGCCAGGTACTTACAAACCAATTCTTTCCATAGAAGGCCTGGTTCGGGACGTCCTCGATGTACCAATCACAATAATGATCGATTTATTGTTTCAAATTCGTTAAGAGACAGACATCGAACATCTGTTCAAATTAGAAACAATTTAAGGGATATCCGCAACATTAATGTATCCGTTAACACCGTTCAGAGAAGATTAAAGGAACAAAATCTGCTTTCGCGCAGGCCAGTAGCTGTATCTTTGCTTAAATGTCACCATCGCGTATCTCGACTCAATTTTGCAGTTGAGCATAGAGACTGAACTTACGCAGACTGGAGCAAAGTACTCTTTAGCGATGAATCTCGTTTTTATGTCTATTCTCCGGACGAGAACGAGTTTATCGTCGCGGTGGAGAACGATTTGCAGACTGTACGATAAGTGAGAGGCATAGCTACAATGGAGGCTCTGTAATGATTTGGGCAGGAATTTCAGCTAATGCTCATACAGATCTGCACTTTTTTGACAAGAATATGAACGCAGATGTATACGTGGAAGACATACTCATTCCGTATGTTGTTCCGTACGCACCCTTCATCGGAGAGAACTTCTTGTTTATGCAAGACAATGCTCGACCACACACTGCGAGAAGAGTGCTTGATTTCTTCGATGAAGTTGACATTAATCGACTCGATTGGCCAGCAAATAGTCCAGATTTAAATCCAATCGAACACTTATGGGACAACCTCGACAGGAAAGTACGAAATCACGTACCTGATCCTCAGTCACTGCGAGAACAGCGAATAATTCTCGAAAACGAATGGAATACAATTACGCAGGATGAAATTAAAAGACTAATAAGGAGTATGCCTGATCGTATGAATGAGGTAATACGCGCACGAGGCAGTCATACCCACTATTAGTACACACACACCACACACACACATAGCAGAGAGGGTTTGGAGTCATTAATTACTGCAGGAGTGACGAACTGCGGGGTCCTTATCTCTGCTGTAACACCACACACACACACACACACACACACACACACACACACACACACACACACACACACACACACACACACACACACCACAAAGAGGGTGTGAAATCTTGAAATACTGTGGAGCTGACGAACCACGGGGTCCTTATCCTTGTGGTATACAAACACACACACACACACACATACAATGGGACTTTTCCTACCAGTAAAACTCCATGCGGTTTATATTGGGAAGACTTACAACCATAATTTGAGCTAATGACAGCGGTATCTTAAAACGCAATTCATCTTTATTACGTAATATCGAGTACGCAAAATGAAGAACCTAAATTGAATTTTACTTTCATTTCCCTGGCTTTCAAAATAATAAATGCAAATCATTGAATATATTTTGCAGGTTATGTAAATTATTATATAGAGAAACATGAACACAGCTATTGAAATTATGAAAGAGCCAAACGAACCGCAGAGCCTCTTAGCCCCTTAAGCCTCGCTGAATCGACATTTGTTGCAAATTCGAAATTGAATATCTCGACACCTAAATATCCTAGCAGCAAATTTCAAAAACGGTTTGAAAACTTTGAAACCGTACTTTTCGAAAGATCTATCGAAATTGTGCGCAACGATATTTTTTCAAAATGGCGGGTGATAAAAAGGAGAACATGAAAAGTTGCTAAAATAAGGTTCGAGCATGCGACGGCGCATGGAGCAAAGTAAGTGTCGCAGCTCAATGGGACGAAAAGTACCTAAAAGTATAGAATGTTTTCTTTAAAATACTTCATTATAGAGCTTGATGCGATACTTATTCACTGAATTATGCAAATTTAACAAGAAAACCGCATTTTTAGCAAAATTTGGAACAACTCAGTGAAAAATGATCACATCGAGCTCGGTAAAGTAGCATTTTAAAGATAACTCTATACTTTCATGTGCATTTGGTCCCATTACGCTGCGATACCTGATGCACACCATGCACCATCGCAAACACGGACCTTTGATTATCAATTTTGCATCCTCTCATTTTATCATTCGCCATTTTGAAAGAAATGGCCGAGCATAATTGCCATTCAGATATTCTTAAAGAGGACATTTCAAGCTTCATTTTGCATTTCTGCGCATATTTGTATCTTCATTATTTACCAAGTTATGATCATTTGAAATTTTATAATTTTTTCCCAAATTTTTAGTGTACCGGGTTTTTTGCGTTTGAGTGTATATATATATATATATAAATATAATGTAAACAACATATTTTTTTAATACTTCGAATACGACTCACACTAACAACTGATAGTACAAGAATTATGACAATCTCTTTAAGCCATGTAAAATTCTTATATTTAAACTGTATTATATTCCTTTAAGAAGATTACTACCGCCCATTATATCCAAAAGCAAATTTGCAAGCATAATAATAATAATAGTTATTATTATAATTATTATAATTATTATTACTATTATTATATTAGGAGTACAAATAAGTTTCCGCCGTTTGACAAAAGATGGCCCCACCAGAAGGTTATGTTGAAATTGTCAGATGAAAACGTAATATCGTAAGTGTGGACATCTGGTAACAACATAACCTTGAAATATTAGTGACTCCGTATCAGCGTCACATAATTTTTTCGTGCGAAAATGTCCAAGTTTTGTGCCGAATAAGCGTCATTTGCTGGAACTTTTGATTTACTTCTTTAATTTGAAGAAATCTGCAGCTGAGGCGCATCGATTGCTTGTAGAACCATATGGTGAGACTGCTTTAAGTGCGAGAAGTTGTCGTGAGTGGTTTCAAAAGTTTAAAAGCGGTGAGTTTGACGTGGAAGACAAAGAACGTAGTGGAAGGCCGAAAGTGTACGAAGACACGGAATAGGAAGCATTATTGGAGGAAGATTCGTGCCAAACGCAAGAAGAACTTGCACTTACATTAGAAGTGACTCAACAAGCAATTTCACATCGTTTAAAATCGTTGGGAATGATTCAAAAACAAGGAAATTGGATTCCATATGAACTGAAGCCAAGAGACGTTAAACGTCGATTTTGCACGTGTGAAATGCTGCTTGCCAGGCATAAAAGGAAGGGTTTTTCACATCGTATAGTCACTGGTGATGAAAAATGGATCCACTACGATAACCCAAAGAAGAAAAAATCATGGGGACCACCTGGTCATGCTTTAACATCGACAGCCAAACCGAATATTCATGGAAAAAAACTCATGCTGTGTATTTGGTGGGATCAGTTTGGTGTCGTGTATTATGAGTATTATGAGCTCAAACCGAGCGAAACCATTACTGGAGCTACCTACCGAACACAATTAATGAGATTAAGCCGAGCAAAAAACGTGCCCATTACTACTCCAGGCACGACAAAATTATTCTCCTACATGACAACGCTCGGCCACATGTTGCAAAACCGGTCAAAACCTATTTGGAAACACTTAATTGGGAAGTCCTACCCCACCCGCCGTATTCATCAGACATTGCCCCTTCCGATTATCACTTGTTCCGGTCGATGGCACATGGCCTGTCTAAGCAGCGCTTTATATCATATGAAGATACTAAAAATTGAGTCAATTCGTGGATAGCCTCAAAAGATGAAGAGTTCTTCCGACGTGGTATCCGAATGCTGCTAGAAAGATGGGAAAGAGTAGTGGCTAGTGATGGACAATACTTAGAATAAAACGTAATGTACCGTTCTTTCACAATAAATTCCTAATTTTTGATAGAAAACGGCGGAAACTTATTTGTACTTCTAATAATTATAATTCTATAATCATAATAAAATTAACGATATTCAATGATTAAATGATATTAATGACATGTATTTGTTAAATCCAGAAACAGTCGAAAAATGTATTTTTTGACTCTTTTCTGGAATGCTGGCCCTAGTGCACTAATAAGCAGACAGGCGACACAGGCACAAGTAATGCTGGAAATTCTTAGGCGCACGGTTGAGGCTTACCCCCACTACTCGGTCTTCTCTGTCTTCTCACGCGCTTGGCGTACTGAGCGAGATTGAGATAGTCCATTCATGCTCGCCTTGTTGCATTCTGAGTGAAATAGCTTACTCATGATCAGTGATAGCAGATTTCAACATAACGGCTCTGCGATTCACGGTGGAAGGGGAAACGCACAAACGAAAGCCGCATACATGTAGCACATGTACGCGGCTTTTCTTTGTATGCGTTTCTCTTTCGACCGTTGCACAGTGGGCCAGAATATCTCTAAATGTGGCCAAAAGTCAATATCCGCATTGATCTAAGATAAAGTTATTATTGTATTTAGAATGTTTGAAAATAGTTATAAGAGAAATGTTATGTTGATTGGATTGTTTTTGTATCAGTCTTAATAGGATGAAATTACAAAATACATTAACGCTTTTTTTCATTTTCTTTACTTTATCGTTCATATATTAAACAATTATATATTAGTTTTTGGATCTTTAATTAACGAATATGATGAGCAAAGATTAAGAATGAAAAATATATAAAATTGGAGAAAATAAAAATAAATTATAATATATTACATTCTCTTTTATTGCATTATTACAAGTATATTACAAGTATATTATAAGTATATATCATAACTACTCACTTCCGATTTACCATTCCCCGAAATTCCACTTTCGAGAAAGAGCATTCTAAGTTATATATACTGCTTATGATATATATTTTAAGAAAAAGTTGTTACTTTTTGCTATTTTTGTTATATAACGTAAGCAAACATATGTAAACAAGTCATCGTCTATATCTAAAAGCCCGTACTGACTTGCTGATTAACATCGCGGTGTAACAGTACGGGCCTTTAGATATAGGCGATGACATATGTAATTGTTTGCTTACGTTATGTAACAGAAGTAGCAAAAAGTAGCAACTTTTTCCTAAAATATACAGGGTGCAGCGTCAAAATCCGGACAAAATTCAATTTGAATTTCCCGCCGTTCTATATTACTTCGAGAGGTCGCGATTGACATCCAAATAGCTTGACGCATGTACTAAACATTCATTAACTCGAAACAGTCGCAATGTTGAAACCAAGTGCGGAGTATAATCGAAGAGCCGCGATTATTGAAAGTGTTCGCGCTAGGCGCTCAGCGACAGAAATAATTCGATTCTTCGGGTACCCAAGATCAACTGTGTATAATGTTGTCGCGAAGTATAACGAGTCGGAGAAGTCCAACGAAGGTTTTGCAACACAGGCAAGGAAAACTCACTCAAAAATTTTTTGTCAGACAACGTCGACATGTTTTGCTCTAAAGAATTTTGGCCTCCCAACAGCACGGATTTAAATCCGTTGGACTTCTATGTATGGAGCGTGGTTGAAAGGGTCACTAACAAGTCCAGACATCTAAACGTCGCATCATTGAGAGCCGCTTCAGTCCGAGAATGGAGGCAGTCATTCAAGCAGAAGGGGGTTATATTGAATAAATGTGTTCTTTACGACCTAACAAACAATTTAGTAAAAAGATAATTATAAACTTCTCCATTCTTGCAATAAAAATTATGTTGCAAAAAAATGTTTAATTTGTCCGGATTTTGGCGCCGCACCCTGTATATCATAAGCAGCATAAACAGGGTGTTCCGTAAGTCGAGGTCAATCGCTCGAGAGATGAATGGGGAACCACAAGCAAGAAAGAAAGTTGATACAAAACAGCCCGCTAAAGCAGCCCGCAACTTTTATTTGACTTTAGTTGTGTTTTGAAACTCATAAAGACCATCGAAATTCCAAAACCAAAAAAATTCGAAAGCAAAGCAATTTCAAATTTTAACATAAAAATGGCGATAACTCGAAAACAACGCATTTTTGGACCTATGTTTGTATCAACTTTCTTTCTTGTTTGTGGTTCCCCATTCATCTCTCAAGCGATTGACCTCGACTTACGGAATATCCTGTATAACTTAGAATGCTCTTTCTGGAAAGTGCAATTTCGGGGAATGGTAAATCGGAAGTGAGTAGTTATGATTAATATACTTGCAATAACACAACAAAAGAGAATGTAATATATTATTTTATTATTATAATTTATTATTATTAGTATTATATTTATTAGTATTATAATTTATTTTTATTTCCTCCAATTTTATATATTTTTCATTCTTAATCTTTGCTCATCATATTCGTTAATTAAAGATCTCAAAAATAATATATAATTATTTAATATATGAACGATAAAGTAAAGAAAATGAAAAAAAGTGTTAATGTATTGTTACATCCTAGAGGAGTAGCGCAACTTTTCCGTTCGCAGGAAGGGCGAACCTAGTTCATACACGCGTGTCAGGGAACAGGTCAGGAACCCGACAGATCCCTTTATTCACTCGCTGACGTACGGTCGCGGACATAAAGGATGTCACTTTTTTTTTAATGACTTTCGGGACGCATCCCGACTCGAGAAAGATGAGAGCTGCTGCTCCGCCTGCGGAGCACGCCTACGCAGTAACTCACAACGAAAGGCGAGAAATGAAATTCGTGGTATGACATATGTATGTCAACAATCATTGCGTTCAGCGGAAAAAACTGCTCAGTGAGCGATTAGTGACTAAATAAACACGATTTCACTTAAAATTTAATATACATACCTGTTCAATACCTTGCAAAAAATGCATTCCCATTTGAATGACTTGTAATATGTATCTGTGGCGGTCGACCAGTCCCCGCCATCTATCGCGGCGCCGGCGGACCCGCGTCCGCCGAGTCGCAAGAAACAGCTTCTACAGCCGAGGGCGCTCTTCTAACGAGGCGCCCCTCGACCATGTGCTATAGCACGTGCTCGCCAGAGTAGAGTTCTGGCCGCCGACGACAATACACGTTCCTTTTCCTCGCAAGGAGACTACGCAGCAAGGAACCGAGTGACCGTCTGCGCTTCTCGCCTCGACTGCCTGTGCTTCTCTCCTCGACCGCCGCTTCTACGCGCCAGGGACGACATCGCAGACGCCGACGTCCACGGCCGAGGGATCCTGACGCGGCCTCGTGGGCGCAGCCTCCCGGTGCAGAGCCAGCCGCGCAGCAGCACGTTGCATGAGTCCCGCCACGACAGCTCGCGCACCCCTCTTGCCGGGGCGCATCTTGTTTCCGCTCACGCTTGCCTACGCAGCACGCGCCCTTCGACTGCCCTTCGGGGAGCTTCTCTTTCCGCAGCCTTGACGGGTCGGCCGTGCGCGTCCCCGCGCAGTGCATCTCCGCGCAACAGTGCGTTCCGGGGCTCATTCACGCGCCCATTGGTCGTACGGCAATGCAATATTTCTCACGCCGCATGCGCCTTCTGCGCGCGCCTTCCGTGCGCGCCTTCCGCGTGCATTCCGCGTGCCCGCGCGGCATATTCCGTCGCTCGTGCGCGCCACGTGCCTCGCGCGCCGTGTGCATGTGCTCTTGTTGTTGCCGCACGCCGTGCGCGGCCTGAGGCATCGTGCCTCAGCTTGCGTGTTGTTTTCGTATTGACAGTGCGAGCGTCCTTACACATGTGTTACATTTGCGTTCGTTAATCTCTACTTTTGCGTGCGGTAATCTCTACTTTTGCGTACAGTAATCTCTATTTTTGCGAGCGGTTTTCTACACATTTTGCGAGCGGTTTATTCTCACATTCGAGAGCGTTTCGTTCCGCGTTTGTACCTCGCGGACACATGTCTAGCCCCTCTGTACACGTGCCCGTTTCTTGTTCGCACGTGCACGTGACTGACAATAATAAAGTTCTGTTCTGAAGACCTTGCGTTCCACCGGTGTTGTGAGACCGAACACGACCCTAGGGCACGAGTACCGTGACCCCGTGATCTATGTGTAGGTGTGGGTGATAAGGGGTCGGAGCGTGCAGCGGCACCTCCACTTTTCAGTTTCCACCGAACAGGGTTCCCCCGCATCATCCATTAATCCCCACATATCTATCCCACCGCTGCTGATTTTTCAAAATCTAAGAATTGGGTGCAATCAACGGTTAAGCAACTGTTGAATAATTTGTCAACGTTATTGGTCTGAACGTAATGATCTAACAGTAAGGACCAATAGTCACTAATCACTCATTGAGCGGTTTTCTCCGCTAAACGCAATGATTGTTGACATACTTATGTCATACCACGTATATTTCATTTCTCGCCTTTCGTTGAGTTACTGCGCAGGCATGCTCCGCAGGCGAAGCAGCAGCTCTCATCCTTCTCAAGTCGGGATGCGTTCCGAAAGTTATTAAAAAAAAAGTGACAACCTTTATGTCCACAACCGTACACTCGTGAACTAAAAGGTATGTGCACCGATTTTGTGTTGACATCGGGACGCGCTCCAACTTGAGGAGAAAGACAACTACTGTTTCATACGTCAGCGCTGTCATTTATAACGAGAGCAGAAGGATGGCATATACGTAGTATCAAATAAGTAATGATTGTGGCGTAGACACAAATGTCTTGGAGACTTTGAGTTATAATTGAAGAAATGAAGAAAACAAATAGTGATTGTGAAGAAAAGTGGCAAAAGGCTTCATAAAATTTGTAAAACAGCATATTAAAGGAGAGTATTAATTGTCTAATAATATTTTAAGTGAAAAATATTTTTAAATTTGAGTGTAAGTTAAAAAAGTTATAAACCATAATTTCTTTAATGTTAATTTTATAGCCATAAATGTGCTATCGACGTTAAATGAATATGTATGTAATGCTATCATTTATATAGGTGGAAAATTATGTTATTGCGCTCATAAAAAATAAGCAGCAGACCAAGTCGAGTGATATTTTTTTAACAAGATACTCATATCACTCAACTTGGTTTGCTGCTTACTTCTGCTGAACACAATAATATAATTCCTTTTTTTTTTTTTGGTGAAGCAGGGGAAATCCATTATGGATAACCCCGATCCTTTGGGGGGGTCGGGAGTTATGTCGGACTCTTACCGACTAAAATCCCTGCGGGATGCCTACCTGTCGGACCGGAAATGTGGGGTCATGTGGGGGAGTCAGAGGAACTACTCCCGTATTCCCCCCCCGACACCCAGGCCCCAGAGCTCGTTTATCGAGCTCCTCGCCATCTGTTACCGCGCCCTGTTCCGCAAAGGGAATCCAGGGCGCGGTCCCGGTCGTTCTAAGACCGACCAGTTGGCCTTCTGGTATCACCTATGGGTTGAGGGGACATCCGCCCTCACCCCTTACCCCCCTCCCGTTACTCAGGGAGGGAGGGTTTTTTGGGAGAGTGGGCCCGTCCCCAAAACGGGGCACCACTCCCCCCTATCCTTCCATGTCTGTGGCCAGGGGGGATCCATCTTCCTCTATGAGGAAGAGCCGCATCCCCCCTGCCGACGAAGGCGGGCCCGAGGCGGCCGAGGAGGGCTTGGACTCCCGCTACTCGGGGGTCCTTCCTCTTCCTCGGCCGGTGTCACCTCAGGCCCGCTGCCTAGTTCAACCCCCCCCCCATGGGTCGCTGACCACCTCGCCGTCATCCGCGACGACGGGTTGAGCGTGGTCGGCGCTCTCTCTCAGCGGCCTCATTCTTGGACATAACGTCCTTACTGAAAGAGGCCGCCGCTTCCCAACCCTCCTCGCTCCCGCACATGGATTGAACCACGCGCGGGAGCGAGATTTCCCCACTACGACACCCAATCGCCCCGGCCAGGACACGGCGTTCCTCTTCCCAGGCTGGACAAGCAGCCAGGGTGTGGTGCACCGTGTCCATAAGCACGAGACAGTGGTGGCATCTGGTGGTGAGCTCCTTTCCGATCTGGTGCAGATACTTGCCAAAACACCCATGGCCTGTCAGTATCTGCATTAGATGGAAGGACAATTCGCATCCCCTCCTGCCCGCCAACTCCGGTAGGCAGGGGCGGACAGCCTCCGCCGTCTTGAACCCGTACCCCCGTGAGTCAGACAGTTTGTCCGCTCATATCTCGTGGGTACGGGCCACGGCCTGGGTTTGTAAGGCCCGCACGTCCCTGGCCCTTAGCTCCCCCTCCTCGCGGAGCTCCTTGACCCTCCAATAGAGGATAGTATACGTCGCATGAGGCAGGCGCTGAGACCAATGTACATTAGGGCGATCAGAGGGTACAGCACGGTCTCGTACATGGCGGCGACACCCTGGCCGGCTTCCCTCCTGTGGAGCTCCTCGCCGAAGAGCGAAGAGCTCCACAGGAGGGAAGCTGGCCAGGGTGTCGCCGCCATGTACGAGACCGTGCTGTACCCTCTGATCGCCCTAATGTACATTGGTCTCAGCGCCTGCCTCATGCGACGTATATTATCGCGGCAGACGCTGAGCTGGGGCACCCAAATCGGCGTCTCATACAGGGCGATCGACAGCACGGCTGTCGCGTATAGGCAGCGAGCCCTCCATCCTAGACCCCCAAGGTTACGCAGGAGACTGGCCACTGCCAATCCCGCCCCGCGCACCCTGGAGGCCAGATTCCTAAAGTGCGGGCCGAATTTCCATCGGCTGTCCAACATTAGGCCGAGATATTTAATCGTCGGCCCGACGCGGGTGCGGACGCCATCGACCAGGACCCGGGTTTCAGGCGGCGCCCCTCGACTGCCGTCGTGAAAGAATACTTAGTCTTTTGGGGCGCCACTTTCAGACCCAGGTCCTCGATGGCTCTCACCACCGATGCCACTGCAGCCTCCGCGTGGAGGCAAGCTTCCCTCCAGCTCTTCCCGGCCGCCGCTAATGTGTCGTCTGCATAGCAGACGATGTGGCAGCCCGGGGGGAGCGGAGTATGCAACACCCGGTCGAATGCGATGTTCCATAGCAGGTGGCCAAGAACCGACCCCTGCGGAACACCGCGTTCCATCGCGCGCCGGCCTTGAACTTCGCCCTCTTTAGGGAAGGCGAGGTCTCTGTCCTCGAAGTAGGCCTACTTCTTTTGATGTCCAACGACACCGCCAACAACACCCCGCCCTTCCTCTCCACGACCGTCGCGGTCAGCAATAATATAATTCCTCACCCATGCAAATAATAGCATTATATATATATTCATTCAACGTCGATGACAAATTTATAGCCTTAATTAACATTAAACATAAATTATTAAAATTATGGTTTATATCTTTTTTAACTTACATTCAAATTGAAAATATACAAATGAACTTACCGTGTCTCAAAGAATAAGTGAATCTCATAATACTATCATTTTACAGGATGCAAGTATTAAGAATAACAGACATAAGATGATGAAACAGTATAAGCAAGATATTACCAATCAAGATGCATGGTGCATATAGAAGATATGATGCATATAGAAAAAATATAAATCTTAACACAAGGAACAAAGCAGCACTAAGCGATGAATCAGGTTTGGACTGCCTGAATAACAATATTAGCGAAAATTTATCAAAATACAACTTTATTTATAGTATATGTTCTATAACACAAACTGATTTCACGTAATATATTTTAAAGATGTAGGTATACGAAATATGTGTCGTACTATTTCTTTTCCTGTGGCCAAAGGAACACAAAGTCAATCCCAGTGATTCCCAAGCAGACCTACGGCACAAAAATGTTCGTAGTTCCAGCGTATCTGATTCATTGTTTAACACAACAGTAAAACTACGTACCTACTCTAAGGAAAAGTGCAACCGATGAGATTGGTGCAGTTCAACGACTGGAAATTGTGTTGCCTCTTCCTGGTAGCTCAATAATTCTGCAAATTCAATATAACTCTAATTACACACAATATAACTCAATTACATTGGCGCTCAGAGAGACAAAAATTTTTCTATCATTATATTTTATTTTTCTTATTTTAAATTGTTAGCAGCTCGCAATTATTTAACCAATAACTTAATCAATATTGATAGATTATTTTAACTTGTATAAAAAAGAGTTTACAAGTTAAAGTTACAGTACATTTTAAAATAACAAGTTTATGTTAAAAGTTTCCTTAATTAAAATCAAGTAAATAAAGTTAAAAATTTTTTTTCTAACGTTTTACCTACTCTTTTAACTGATTAACTAGATAACACTCAACACTAGTGTTACACGCGCGTGTGTGCAAATGTTTTTTTTCCTTACCTCATGCGTCGTGTCTTCTGATCCAGTTGTCTCCATTCGTGGAGTACAGCATAATTGTACTCCAGCATACAATTTTATTGTATTGTATTGTATCCTTGGGTGCATTTAACATATTAATCGGAGTCTTGTTTAAATCCAGTTGGACTCCAGCCATATCGGATTAAAAGCTCTCATAGCCACATCGATCTTCCCATGTGTTAATACAGAAGTCGTTCTGATCCAGTTCTTGCTGCCGCCCAGACGCTGCATAAATTCAGAGAAGAGTGCGCATATGCTGTTTTACTGGAGCACCAATGGCTATCGCTAGGATCTCGTATATAGAAATATAGTGAAGAAATATGAAGAAATATAATTAAAAAATTACATTTTTGTACGTAGTGATTCATGCCGGACCCAAGTATATTTTTTACTTTAAAATCGCCATACTACAAATTAGTATTTAATATTTCATCAGTAACTAATAATAATTGTAGATCCTGGATATCTGCGTATAATCAACTTACACATCACAAATATGCGAGAGAAACTCAGCAGGCCTCAGGCAATAGGACTTCACGATAGTTGATTATAGTAAAATCACTCAGAGTCGACTGCCCGATCTTTTGCTATTGTTGTCGATCAGGCGCAGCGCCAAGTCTTGTTGCAAGTCATCGATATCAGGCTTGGTATATTTCGCTTCGTTTACCTTCAAGAGAATTATCTTCTGGAGGCCTTGCTGAAGGTCTCTTGCAGTTTTTGTCAGCCAACTCGGCTAATAGGCCATTCGTGATCTCACTACTGATGTCAACACAAGATTAATATTAAATATTAAATAGTCAATATTAAATTAATCATATTTTGTTCATTGCCACCGTTGATTGGTTATGTATGTGTGCGTATGTACTTTTTTTATATATTTTTATCTCATGAGTTGTGTTTCCGGAACCAGTCAAATTCTTCATTCATCGTCACGGCAATTTGACAGTACGTTCAAATTTCAATGTCATTCAGTAGCAACGGATGAGTCTCGCTTTTATTTTTTTCTATTTCGTTTTTTTTTATTGGGTACTTTTCTGATTGCATTTATTTTATACACTTACGTGTTTGGATCTGTTAAGAGAAAGTTTTTAACATGTAGGTTGTATTGCAAAAGATTAAGATATTTTTTGCAAGATAATCATATTCTCTGTTTAGAAACATACTTTTTTTTGTTCACGCAGGGGAAATCCATCATAGATACCTGCGACCCTGGGACGTCGCGCGCCGACGCCACGATGCCCACGATCTCCCTAGCCCCCTCCTGAGGGCTAGGGTCCCAATCACCTGGCCCTTCATCCAGATGCCAGATGGCCACGAGGGCGGCCGCCCAAAACCTGTCCACGTCTAGTCGACCAAGAGCCCATCTCTTGGGGAGAGGGAATTCCCGCTCTCCTGGGCGGTGGCCCAGCACTCGCGTGGGGGTGGGGAGGCGAAGGGCCCACACTATATATCGGTGATCCGACAGTGTTTCTCCGACTGTCCCTCTGGAGATTCCCCTGCCGGGGACCATAACTCCACCCCTCAGAGTGGGCGTTGAAGTCCCCGGCAATTATTACGGGTCGGGGGTGGCACTGCCGTACCACACCCCCTCGAAGATCCCCTTTATGCGAGCAACCGAAGGTCACCGAAGGTCACCGAGGCCGATCCTATTTTTGCGATGGGGGAGATACTCTCCCACCACTGTGATGGAACCCCAGTCGACTGCCACATACGAGGTCCCCTTCTTCCTGAGAGTGCAGGGGAACCCCATTGCGGGTTCTGCCACCACGGCCACCGAGCCGTCCGGACTATCAAATCACCACGAGTGGTTGGGCGGCACATAATGCGGCTCGGTGGCCACCCCCATCCCTGCACCCAATTCTCTGATCCTCTGTACCCAGAGGTCCTGGGCCCGGGTGCCGGGGCCGAAGTTAGTCTGAAGGACCCGGAGTAGTGTGAAGGTTAAGCCTTCTACGTCTCCTCCGGGCGGCCTTCTTTCACCTCCTCAGGGGGGGTAAGATCTGTCGGAGTGAACTCTGTCACACCTGACAGTCTCCCCTCAGAGGGGGTGAGATTTGTCGGGGTGAACATGTCGATATCCGACAGCTCCTTCCTCGAGGAGGTTTCGGCTATGATGGCCCCAATCCTAAGTGCCTCCGCAGAGATACAGGGGGTTCCTACTTCAGCGGCCTCCTCTCGGGAGTACGAGGGGGAGTCGGGGGTGGCGCTCCCTCCGACTCCCTTTCAGCTACGGCAGTTGGGGGTGCGTCCTCGGACTCTACCCTCCTTACCCTTTTGTCCGACCTGTCTTCGTCGAGGTCCTCTCTTTGGTCCCTCGTTGCCGGTGTCTCCTCCGTCTGTCCTTTCGTCTTTCTCTGGGGCAGAGGCATCATCCCCATCTCCATCTCCGGGTCCTCTGTTGGAGAGGGGGTCGCCCCGCCCCCTCCATTCCAGGTCCCCCGTTGGGGAGGGGATCGGTCCAATCCCCTCCCTCCCTGGGTCCCTCAGTGAGGAGTGGACCAGTATGGTCACCTCCTTTTGAAGGTCCCCCGTTGGGGAGAAGACCTGGTCGATCTCCTCCCTATGCAGTACGGGTCCCGATAGTTCGGCGGAGGTTCGAGCCTCCCTCGTCGATGTTTCCAGCTTCTCCGTTGTGGAGGTGGTCGGTTTGGCCTCCCCCTTCCTCTGTACCCCTGTCCTCCTTTTTGTTCCCTTCCCCCTTCCTTCTCTTTTTTCCCAGGAGGGAGCCTGCAGGTAGGCCTTCCGATCTTATGATCGGCTGGCGTGCCCGCTTCGGCGCACACCGGGCAATGTGCCGTCGCCGCCTCGCAGCATTTGGCGCGGTGGCCGGAGTTCCCGCAGTGGCAACAGAGACCGCTGCGGTCGACAGCGCTTGTGCACCGCTCGCTCACGTGCCCCCGCTCCAAACAGCGAAAGCACAACTGCGCGCGAACGGGCAGCGCCATCACCCCGGCTCGGGTCCATCCCACCGGGACCCGCTCCGCGGCGGCGACCTTAGCGGCCGCCGCCAACGGACATTGCATCATGGCCGCAGTCCCTCGCTGGGAGAGATTCATCTCGCCCACGGAAATCTCCGCAGGCGAGCATCCCTCAACGAGGGACACGGCAGCCGTCACCTCGTCGGCCCCGGTCGTCATGTCCAGACCGGTGAGTCGGGGAGGAGTCGGTCATAGACTTGACTTGGACTTCCCCCTCGGCTGCCTGGATTTTCCGGGAGTGAGCAGTGAAGGCGGAGGGCGATACACTGTCGGATCATCGATATAGTGTGGGCCCTCTGCCTCCCCACCCCCACGCGGGTGCTGGACCGCCGCCCAGGGGAGAGGGAATTCCCTCTCCGCAAGAGATTGGCTCTTGGTCGAATAGATGCGGACATGTTTTGGGCGGCCGTCCTCATGGTCACCTGGCATCTGAATGAAGGTGAGTGGGAGCCCTGGTGAGTGGGAGCCCTGGTGAGTGGGAGCCCTAGCGCCCAGGAGGGGGCTAGGGAAATAGTGGTCATCGTGGTGTTGGCGTATGACGTCGCGATGTCACAGTCCCACTCCCGCCGGCGCCGGGCCGCTTACAGGTGAACGGAGGCCATCGCGGATCTTCGCGAGGCTTCCATCTAAACCAGAAGGGTGCATGCCTGGGCTCGGCGACGAGGCAGGGATGCCGCGAGAGCGCGGAAGGCATATCTCGTTGCGAGGAAAGCCCTTAAAGCCGCCATCGCTAAGGCAAAGCGAAGAGCCTGGGAGCAACTGTTGAGTTCCCTGGATGAGGATCCGTGGGGACGCACCTACAAGCGGACGGCGAGTAAGCTCCGTCCGTGGGCACCCCCGCCTACGGAGACTCTAGACCACCAGGATCTCGGGGGGCTCCTGGACACCCTCTTTCCGAGGATGGAAGGGCCCCCCCAGATCCCCGTTCCCGAGTTACAGGGAGGGGACTGGGACGAGAGCCTGGAGGTCGATCCAAAGGAGCTCGCCGGGGTCAGGAAAAGATTTGGGGCCAAGGGGAAAGCCCCTGACCCCAATGGCATTCCTTGCCGCCCTCGGTGAGGCAAGCCTGTCCGAGACCATGCGGGTTCTCATGAATAGGTGCCTCAGAGAGGGAGCATTCTCCCCAGAGTGGAGAAGGGCCAGGTTGGTCCTCCCGAAAGAGAGCAAAGCGCCCGGCGGCGCGCCGACCTTTAGGCCGGTATGCCTGCTGGATGAGGCGGGCAAGATGCTCGAGCGCATCATTGTCAACCGCCTCATTCAGCATCTGTCCTCGGAAGGGCCGAACCTCCACGACCATCAATACGGGTTCAGGCCCGGACGATCCACGCTGGATGTCATCGAGCACGTCTGGGTCCTGACCCGTAGGATCGTAGAGGAGGAGGGCGGGGTGTTGATGGCGGAGTCGTTGGACATCACCAACGCATTCAACACCCTGCCCTGGCCGGAGATTGGACAGACGCTCGAGTATCATTGGGCGCCCGTCTATCTCCGGCGCAACCTATCGGCCTACTTCGGGAGCAGGGACCTCGCCTACTCGGAGAGAGGCGGGGGTCCAAGGTCGGCGCGCTATGGAGCGTGGTATTCCGCAGGGGTCGATCCTTGGCCCCCTGCTGTGGAATATTACGTTCGACCGGGTACATTGCTCTCCCCTCCCCACTGGCTGCCACGTTATCTGCTATGTAGATGACACGTTAGTGGTAGCCGGGGGGAGAGGCTGGGGGAAGCTCGCCTCTGAGTGGAGGCGGCGCTGGAGTCCGTGGTGGGCACCATCAAAGGTCTGGGACTGAAAGTGGCGCCCCAGAAGAGGGAGGCCATGTATTTTCATGGTCCTCGTGGAGGGGCGCCACCGGAGTCCCGGGTCCTGATGAATGGAGTCTGCGTCCGCGTCGGGCCCACGATCAAGTATCTGGGCCTGACGTTGGACGGCTGCTGGAATTTTGAGGCCCATTTCAGGAGTCTGGCCCCCGGGGTCTGTAAAGCAGGCCTGGCATTGGCCAGCCTGATGAGGACCCAGGGTTGCTCCGGATGGCACGCTCGTCGCCTCTATATCGGTGTGGTGCTCTCGATCGCCCTCAACCGGGTGCCTATATGGGCGCCCCGACTTATGGCCACCGGCCGCAACAAGAATCGCCTGCAACAGGCGATGCAGTCGGTGATCGTGAGGGCGACTTGGGGATACCGCACTATCTCGTATAGGGCGGCGACGGCCCTGGCCGGCTCCACTTCCCATGGAGCTCCTTGCCATATCAAGGCACACCCTCTATTGGAGGGAGAAGGAGCTTCATGAGGAGGGGGAAGCTCCATCGGCCAGGGACCTGAGGGCCATGGAATCCCAGAACCCGAGTCCTGGACCGGTGGTCAGCCATATTGGCTGACCCCAAATGATTCGGGATCCGAACGGCCGAGGCCGTCTGCCCCTGCCTGCCAGAAATAGCAGACAGGCGGGGACGCGAGCTTACCTTCCATATGGCGCAGGTGCTGACCGGGCACGGGTGCTTCGGTCAGTACCTGCACCGGATTGGATAGGAACCCACCACGGGCTGTCACCATTGCCCGGAGCCGCAGGACACGGCGGAGCACACCCTGGTCGTGTTCCAGGCTTGGGCTCCACAACGCCGTGTCCTCGCTTGGGCAGTGGGGTGTCAAGATGAGGCCCTCTCGCTCCCGCATTTGCTCAAAGTAATGTGCGGGAGCGAGGAGGTTTGGGGAGCGGCGACCTCCTTTTGCCGGAACGTCATGTCCAGCAAGAAGGCCGCTGAGTGGGAGCGCCGCCCAGAAGTCCGTCGCAGGGAGCGACGGGCGGCGCTCCCCAGGGGTGGGAAGCGGACCTGAGATGGCGTCGGCCGAGCAGGAGTGGCCACCTGCTCGTCGGAGGCCGCCTCTTCGGCCGCCTCGGGCCCGCCTTCGACGTACCGATGGGAGTGGATGGGAGAGTGGGTAAGCCTTTTCGCCCACTCCGGGCGTCGGTGATGGCAGGGTGAAGGGAACGAGGACTGGTTGGGGCCGGGCCTCACTCCCCTGCCCCCTACCCACCCAGTAGGGAAGGGGGGAGGCAGGGGCTAGGAGAGAGGACGGGTGTCCTCTCTTTCCTAATTAACACCGGAAGGCCAACCCGGCCGGACAACCGGCCGGGCACCGCGCCCTTGACTCCTAATCTGGGAGGGGCGCGGTACTTAGGCGTGGGGCTTCATGAGAGCCCTGGGGCCGGGGAGGGAATGCAGGCGTAGTTCTCCTGACTCCCCCCACCACGTTCCGAGAGGTAGGCACCCCGCAGAGGTTTTAGTTGGTATAAGTCCGACATAACCCCCGCCCTCCCCAAGGGGCGGGGGTATCCATGAGGATTTCCCCTTCGTGACCAAAAACAAGGCCAATGAGTCGCAACGCTGCGACCTTCACTGGCCTTTGGTCATGATAACCGGGGCCCTTCTCCGCCACCAGCTTGCGGAGTTCCTTCGTAAGCTGGTCGGCGTGCGCCCCCGCGTTGAGGCCAGGCACCTCGACCAACATGCCCGTATTCAGGCCTTGGCGCACCCTTAGGGAACTCGACATCGCTAGGTCTGCCGGCCGAATACGGCGCCTGGCGTAAAGGTATGCGGTGATCCCCGAAGGGACTGCCAGACCCCCCCCTCGGTGAGGAACCAAGGGGGACCCTACTACACCTGCTCCTCACGGGGCGGGTCTTCCCTCCCCAGGGCTCCCTTCGCCACTGGCCCATGTTGCCGGAGATGCGGGTCACACTCTGAGGAAGGGCTATCCCTCCTGGCGCGGGTGGAGGTGTTCCCTTGCAGGGTCGGCCCACCCCGCCCGCTCCTACCTGGCCGATGAGTCCCGGTGGCGGGGCCTCCTGTGGCCACTACCCCACCCACCGCCGGCGATCCCATCGGCCTGAAATGAGGGAGTGTGTGGGGAGAGCTATTCTCGCTATACCCCCCACTCCTCCCATCCCGCCTCCGCCAGGAGGGCAGCCGAAGTCTCGACCTCCATTTATGTTTCCGCCTCGGACACCTCCGTCGGTCTACTCGCCGACGGTGAGTCCGCCGCAGGTGGAGCGGCCGTCGCTCCCCCAGTGTCCGGTCCTGCCGGATCAGTGGATGGTGGAGGCTGAATTACCTCAGCCTCCACTACTCCCTTTTCTAACTCTTGCGGACCACTGTAGGGACCGAAGTCCCTGGTACTGCCTTTTTGGTGACTCCGCCGATGGGCTAAGGCTGCAAGACTACAGTCCCATCCCCCCCGCGTGCCGCCTTTTTCCCTCCCTTCTTCCTGCTACTTCGCCGTGGAGGGACTCCCCCTCTTGGAGCAGTCCGGGGGACTACCTTACAGGCCCGATCCCCCATCCGGTGGCCCGGGTTTCTTCCCTCTTTTTGACACAGCAGTCCACTTCTGTACCACGTGACCGGCCGCACCGAAAGCAAAGACCTCCGAGCTCCACCTCGGCTCGACTGTCACCGCCATCTGGCCGTAGTCAAGACATTTGTAGCATTGGGTGGGCCGTTCCTCCAACACCCTTACCTTGTATACGACCCATCCTACCTTTAACCCCTTATTGCGGCTAGTTTCTGAGCCGCAGTTAAACGGCATCGCACCCAGACTGCTCCGAGCCTGCCGGTTGACCTCCTGACTTCACCGGTTTGGAGGTCGTCCGGCGGGCAATTTATAGCTTTCAAGATCACGACCCTTACCATTATTGGGGTGACGGAGTCGTCCAGGCCAACGAGATGAAGCTCCGTTCGCCTTGACGGCTTGGCGACCACCATCTCCCCATCCAACGTATCCTGGAGGTCCCTTTTTGTGTTAACGCAGAGGAAACCCTTCATGGGTGCCCCTGCCCCCTGGGAGGGGCAGGGAGTTATGTTGGACTCCTACTGACTAAAACCTCTGCGGGATATCTACCAGTCGGACCGAGATGGGGGGAATCAGTGGAACTGCGCCAGCATTCCCTCCCCGATCCTGGAGGTCCCTGGCCAGGCGATAGGCCTTAGTTTGACCGTCCCGTCCAGGGATCTCCAGGATAATTCCCCTATTTCTGGCTCTTTTAATCCTAAATGAGCCAGGCTCAAGGCCGACCTCCTGTAGGTCGACCTTCTGCCTGGCGTGAGCCATCACCTCATTGATGAAACCTCCCGGCAACGCAGTGACAGTTACCACTAGGTTGTGGGGGGTTCCTAATCTGGCCTTTTTGGAGGAGGAAGGGGCCCCTTCTTCAGAACCCCCTTCTCCCCCACCTTCCCTCCTTTAGGGGGAGGTGCTGTCTTCTTCTCAGCATCCCCTCCTTTGAGCTGTGGGTGTTCAGGCCGAGACCCTTTTCCCTTGCCCTTGCCTTTGCGGATGGATATGGTCATCCACCCGTCTTCGCGTCCCTCCCTAGCGGCCGCCGGTTGCCGCGGAGGGAGGTGGAGGAGGATGGGCCCGCTGCCCGCAGCTGCGGGTACCAGAGAGGGAAGGACCTTTTCCTGTATTCGCCCTATGCGGACGATTTCCGTCTTGAGGCCCCGGACTTGTATTTCCAGGGCCCCAAGGCGTTCTCCACCATCTTCTCTTCCCCACCGTCTTCTCATAATCGGCCAACGCCTCCTCCACGTCGTGGAGGCAGTCATTGGCCATCTCATTGAGGCAAGCGTGGGGCTTCCCAATATAGCCCCCGCTGCCTTCCTGCCCGGCTCGACCCGCAGCTCTCGCAGGTAATTAATACCTGCGATTGCCTCGGAGGCCAAGGCCTTACCCATCAGTGAGGGCCTCCGCACGGGCGGAAGTCCCCACTGATGGCGTCTCCGACCCTCTCCAGCAGTTTCCTCCTGCGCGTTTCGGAGAGGAACTCTCCCAGCCGCAGAGGCATAACCGCCCTCGATCGGGGGAACTCCTCCCCCGGAAACTGCCGCTCCTAGGTCTACGAGGCGGACAGATCTTTATAAGACGCCCTCCCCTCGCGTTCTCGGAGGGTCTCCCTCCCCCCCGTCGCCAGGACCTCATCGTCCTCTGACAAGGAGGAGTGAGATCCTTGGTCCCTACCGTGGTTGATGGACGACCCCCCTTCCTTCTTCGGGAGGAGGGTTTCATCTTCCTCCTCTTTTTAGACTCCCTCGGGGAGTCCGGAGGCGAATCAAACCGACTCATCTCCGGCACCCCTTCGGGAGCCCCCATTCGGGCGGTAGTCCTTTCCGACGGCGCGCCCGCCTGGCACGCGCCGTCTGGTCCGTCACTGGATGACGACGAGGGACAGTACACCTCCGCACGCCGTTTCCCGGGTCCGAGTCCCAGGACGTTTTTCTCCTTACTTCTCATTACTCCATAAATGTGGGGTTTTACGTACCCCCACACACACGGGTTTATATTCGGGGTTTTCCTTCCCCTAGACCGGCTGCCTACCCAACTCTGTCCGCGCTGTAGGGACCTTTGGGCCGCACTTTGGGTTGCGACCCTCCAGTCCTTGAGTAATTGCTGGAGGCAGCTGTCCATCCAGGAGTGTTATGGACACTCTTAGTCCGGTCCCTCCGTACAGACCACTCTGGCATGGTAGGACCTGCCAGGGGCCGAAACCCCCGCCGGCACAGCTCTGTACTTCATTGGGACCCTCAAGCTCCCCCACAATGACAAGGTGGAGTTCACGGGAGAGTAGAAACATATACTATCATAATTTCTTGCAACAACAAATACCAGTGAAATGAATATCACTTAATCACTTAATGGCTACAATATCTTTATGATTAATATTGTATTTGTATTTTAGTCGATAAAAAATGAATAAGATCGCAAAAATGAGTACAAAAAAGTGACATGCGAATCTTCATACGTCCCTTCTTTTTACATCGGGAGAACTCTTTTTTGTGATAGACGAATATAAATTTGCATAAAAAAATAATGTTATATCGGCTATTTTGTAGCAAAAATAAATTGTATATATAAAATATGTAGGAGTTATAAAATGTGTAAGAATTGAGTACCATTTTTGTTCAATAATCCACATATATTTTTACTTTTACATATATTTTTATTTTTTATTATTCTATCTACTTCTGCCTGGTTTAAACGTCGCGGCCGTCCAGAAATCGGCAACGTCTCAACATGCCCCTCGACCTCATATTTATTTAAAATTTTTGCAACAATATTTCTCTGCGATAAAAACACATATTATTAAGACGAGAAAGAAAACAAATATTACAGGCATGTTTTACTTTCCTATATTATATTATTAATTGCAATAAATGCGCGCGTTTTTATCTACCTATAGAATTTGAATATACTTACATGTAGATTCAATTACCGGGCGATCTCAATCGGCCCCGCACCGTTGGCATGTAAAGCGATTTATTTGCCCTCGCTTAAATTGGCAAATTGGGCCTGGCATTTTTTATAAATACAAAGAACTGTTATAGAACTGTTATAGTAAGAACTGTTATAGTAAATAACAAATGACGGTACCGTACGGTTACGTAAAAATATGAAAACAAATGAACGTTGTGACGTGATTTCTTTTCGCCGTCGTCAAATTGTCGTCGGCTCACGCGCCCCGGCCGTGCGTACTCTCACCAAGTTGTTGGGCGCCAGGTGCAGCGGGTTGCACCGATCACCAACTCTATCGAAAAACTACCAAATGGCCGAGATACGCGAATCCGACGGGACCGGTAGCTCCTCGGAAATTAAAGTCGGTAGACGGGAGGGTTCGATCGGGAATCCGGGAAGTTATCGGGAAACAAAGAGTGGCACTAAGCGTTCGGATTGTCTCCCTTTTATTGTGTCACGGGAATCGGTACGGTCCGACCCCTCGATACGATACACCTCACTGCGAGTTCTCTCGCGAGTTCGAGACTTGCTCTGCGCTCACAAATAGTAGCCGAGAAACGGTACGCACGGGATACCGAAAGAGAAAAACAGGTGGACGGTCTTACACAGTCGGGAACCTACCGGCGGCGTGGTCCTTCGTCCTCCTTCCTTCGTTCGCTCTGGTGCAACACAGCCACCGACGGTACCTCCTTGAGCGAGTGGAACACAAAAAACTTTTTCTCTCGTTAATGGCAAAACGAAACATTTTTCCGCAACGATATGCGATAAGCGATCCGCAATACTCGGAAGCAGACTGGCGATATAAGAGAGTGCGAAAGCCGTAATCCTCTCTTTTATTTTCACAAAACAGCTCTCCTCCTTTCTTCCTTGTCTCTCCTTTGTTTTGTCTGGAGGCTCTTCTCTTCCCGTTCCTCGTTTTCTCTCCTAGTACGGGAATCCTTCCGCGGATCTTTGTTTTCGATCCGCGGGACGGATGTTCGGTTTCACTCTCGCGCTCTCTCTCTCTCTCTCGCGCGCGCTTCCGCTGTCTTCGCGTGCGCCTAGGCCAGGTTTTTCTCGCACTCGGTCACGCGTCGAACACGGGAGCGACGGTATTTTCGCTCGATATTCCTACTGGCCTATGGACAACGAGAACGGCAACGAGAATCTTTTGAGGCGATACGGGAGTCGATAATAAAAAAAAAGATAATGGGGAACATTATCTGAGGTGGCTGTTCTGGCGATGGGTGATGTCCTCTTCTTCCTTCTGGCTCCTCCGGTCTTGATGGTCGGCGCAGGAGGTCCAGGGACACAAAGCTCGGGGACGCGGGACCGTCACACCTGCACGCTCTTACCACTAATAATAATAATTAATCACGATTTCGGGGGAGGGTCCTTTGTAATTCGCGCAACCCTTAGGACCTCTCTCCCCCCGCCTCGCGGTATAGGGTTCGCCATCTTGTGACGGGCGCTTCCGCGGCTGCCACGTCGCAACGTATAGGTAGATAAAAACGCACGCGTTTATTGCAATTAACAATATAATGTAGGAAAGTAAAACATGCCTGTAATATTTGTTCACTTTCTCGTCTTAATAATATGTGTTTTTATCGCAGAGAAATTCTGTTGCAAAAATTTTAAATAAATATGAGGTCGAGGGACATGTTGAGCATTGTTGCCGATTCCTGGACGGCCGCGACGTTTAAACCAGGCAGAAGTAGATAGAATAATTAATTTTATCGAAGAAAATGGTTTTCAATCGTCACGGCAGCTTGTACATAATTTAAATTTAAATTATTCGTCTGCAGTTGTGCGACGCAAGTTGCGCGAACGCGGATATTATTGCCGCATTTCTGCCAAAAAAGAATATTTTACTGTCGCACATAAAGAGCAACGGATGGGTTTCGCTTTGGAACACATTACATGGCAGGAAGAATGGACAATCTTTTCCGATGAAAAGGTTTTTTTGACTGATGAGTCTGGCAGGGTGACATTGTGGAGAACGAGAGGAACAAAGTATGCTGAGAAAAATATCCATTTCCGTACACGAAGTAAACACATCACGGTAGCTTTTTGGGGATGTATGACCTTGCGTGGTCCTGGGCCGCTTGTGCAAACAACGCCGCACATGAACAGCGAGGAATACATTCACATTTTATCTAACGTGATGTTGTCATACGTCGCGGAAACTTTTCCCGGCAATCCATATGTTCCTTTCGTTCAAGACAATTCTGGAATACATCGGATGAGAATTGTGAAGGATTGGCTGGCACACCAACTCAACCTCAGGACGTTAAATTGACCAGCCAAATCTCCTGATTTGAATGTAATAGAGAATCTTTGGGCTGCAACAATACAAGAGTGGGACCCTCACGTTCGGCGAACACGCGAGGCACTTGCGCAATATGTACTTGGTAAATGGGAGGGTCTCCGCGCAAGGCCCGAACTTTTCCAAAATTTAGTAGAATCAATGCCCCAAAGATTAAACAGGGTGATTGAGATTAATGGAGATGTCACTCGATATTGAGTGGTATCTCCATGAATGTATGGCGATGAATGAATGTGAAACGGTTGTGTTACGTCCTGGAGGAGGAACGCAACTTGACGCTTGCTTTCGCAAGCTCCGACGTATTCTCAAGTCTGCGGTGCAAATCAAGGATCGGAATGACCCCTTTATCTGGCGCGGACGTACGTCGGTGGTCCTTTATTTTGGTCAAGGAACTGAATCCTTTTACCTGGGGTAGGACCGTGAGCGACGGTTGAGGGAAGAGAGAATTTTTTGGTTGAGAATAATTATTTGGAAACCGTGATTGGCTTACAATTACAAACAACTTGGTTTATTAATAATTAGACGGATGTTCACAATGAAATAAAATTTACAAGCTTTTATAATGTGTACGTATATATATATATATATATATATATATGTATAAACAATCGCGGTCTGAGCAAGGATTCTTGATTACTCCGAACAATATTCCAATAGAGGAAGATCTAGTGACAGAGAGGCACGAGGTGAGGGGGAGGGGGATACTTCTGAGAGAGAGGGAGAACGAATAGATATGAGGCCCCGTAGTAAGGCCGCGTGAAAGCCTCGCGTGCCTCCTCGTAGAGGAGAAGTTAGAGAGAAGATGTCAGGGATGGGCTCCAAGCAGAGGAGAGCTTGAGGCAGAACGGTCGTCTACTGGACTCAAGGATGTTGGAGAGTATAAGATAGGAGAAGTTACTGGGGGAGAGTCAAGGAACATAAGAAGAAAATGCGCAGATCTTAAAATGTTCAATTCGTTATGGCGGATAACGTAATCTGGACGATCTTGTAATACACGTATTAAAGAGACAACCTCAAAATCCTCGCTGTTTGTACAGTTTCCCGTGGTGGTTATCTCTGACTGTGCTTGAGAAGATTGAGCCACTGAAATCGGATTTAACAATTAAGGAGAGATGCCAAGAGGAATAAGGAGAAAAAGGAAACAGGAGGGCAAAGAAAAGAGATAAGAAAAGATAAGAGAATAAAAAGAAAGGGTTCACTCTTTCTTTTTATTCTCTTACAAACAAAGGAAAATATAAATAACTTACTGCTGGTTCTATGATGCGAGTCGACTATGAAAAGTGTAACTGCTGCGTGTCGGTGAGGATGGACCTAAGTTGCGCCAAGAACTAGAAACTGGTCTCAGCAGGATCTCTCGCAATGTCTCAAGGATGCACGAAATCGTTGCACAGAAGAATTGACAACTGAAGAACTCTGATCTGCCTCACTAGTAGGGTTGGTTATTAAGAGACCCTGAAGGGGTGTTGGCGAGAAGACTCTGTCCTGGCTGCGGGTCGGTCGGGAGGAGAAGTAGAAGTGGTATAGTCTTTTCATTTTATCAAAAACGTCACCTCGGTCGAGAGGTGGGGTTTGGGAAGTTGCGTCAGGTTCCAAAGTTTATGTCCAAATATGGGTATAGGATTTTGTTGCAAATTTTTCGGAGGTGGGGTTTTTAGATAAATATGATAAATATGATAAATATGATAAAGGATCGGGTATCTATGGCAATAAAAGATTTCAAGGTTCCGCTAGGGTTAGTCAGAGATTGTGCGCGATAAGAATTTATAAATAACATGGGAAAGCATGAGTTTCCGAAAATCAAAGGCTAGTAATATCATATAACAGCATGAAAGATTGTCTGATCGGTCCGTCTTCAAAGAAAATTATTGCTCCGAACGGTAAGTTATTTAAGGTTATTTGGAGAGGAGACATATGGCCAAAACGACTCAGCGGATCTTTTCCGACGGAAATAGAGGAAACTCCGGTGATTAAAGCAGAGAGAAAAAGAAAGAGAAGTCTGTGTGTGTGACGTCACTGTTCTCGGAGGGTCGCGGAATATGAACATTTGGTAGTATAATATAAAATGCAATCCGCCATACTTGACAACAAATTCAACGCGGAGTCCGCAGGACGTAACAGTTGCAAGGTTCACAATTCTCGCAGAGTGATTGAGTTAATCATGTAATAACTTTTAAAGTTATATTACAATTATATTATATTATAATTTTAATATAAATACGTTATTATAACATGAATAAGTATGTGTGCGTGTGTGAATGAGAAGAATGAATGCTGAATGAATGTTGCATGAACAAAGCGAAACTCATCTGTTGCTACTGAATGACATTGAAATTTGAACGTGCCGTCAAATTGCCGTGACGCTGAATGGAGAATTTGACTGGTTCAGGAAACACGACTCTGAGGTAAAAATATATAAAAAAAGTACATACACATACACAACCAATCAACGGTGGCAACGAACAAAATATGATTAATTTAATATTGACTATTTAATATTTAATATCAAACGGAGTTTCAGAGAATGACATGAGAGTTATTCATATAAGTTTAAAAATGGCTTATATACTTGATCAATCTGGAGAAACGAAATAAATCAATTTTATTAAAAAATTAATTTTATATTTGTCTTATAAAGAATAGGAACAGTTTTACTGGTAAATGTAATAGAGAAAAAATATATATAGAAAATATTAAATAGTTCAGCTATCTCTATGCATCTTATACCAGGTCTGTAAATATGAAACCGGAATTTGCCCATAGATGGCCCTAGCTGTCAATGTAGTTACCATCAAACCGCGTCATTGGCGCCATTTCCATTTGTTGACATCTAACAAAGATTTTCAACTCACAACAATACAAGTTTCATACAACAGCATAGTTTGTAAAAGCGTTGAACATGTCGAATTGTGCTTGGAAACTACGATTTGCGGACAGCATTGATTTTCTGTTACCATTTGAAGAAAACTGCTGCAGAATCGCATCGAATGCTTGTCGAAGCTTACGGCGAACATGCTCTTGGTAAATCATAGTGCTTTGAGTGGTTTAAAAAATTCAAACATGGCGATTTTGACGTGAGAAACGAAGAACGTGGTAAACCACCGAAAAAGTTTGAAGACAGCGAATTGCAAGCATTGTTGGATGAGGATGACGCTCAAACGCAACAACAACTCGCGAATCAATTAAATTGACACGAGAAGCCGTCTTCATATGTTTGAAAACCATGGGAAAGATCCAGAAGGTGGGAAAATGGGTTCCACATGAACTGAATGAACGACAGCAGGAAAACCGAAAAGCACTTGCGAAATGCTGCTAGCCAGGTACAAAAGTTAGTCATTTCTCCATCGAATTGTGACTGGCGATGAAAAGTGGATATATTTTGAGAATCCTAAGCGTAAAAGATCATGGATAATTCCAGGCGAACCATCGACATCGACTGCAAAGCCAAATCGCTGTGGACGGAAGACAGTGCTCTGTGTTTGGTGGGATCAGAAGGGTGTGATCTATTATGAACTGTTAAAACCTGGCGAAACCGTTCATACTGAACGCTACCGACAACAAATAATCGTTTTGAATCAAGCTTTGCATGAAAAACGACCAGAATATCAAAAAAGGCAACACAAAGTGATTTTGCTTCATGACAATGTATCATCACACACAGCAAAACTGGTCAAGGAAATAATTGAGGCGTTTAGCTGGGAAATACTTCCGCATGCAGCTTACTCACCAGACTTGGCTCCGTCCGATTACTACTTATTTGCATCGATGGAACACGCACTTGCTGAGTAGCGCTTCACTTCTTACGAAAATGTACGAAAATGACTCGATGACTGGTTTGCCTCAAAAGAGCAACAGTTCTTTTGGCGTGGCATCCACAAATTGTCAGACAGTTGGGAAAAATGTATAGCTAGCGATGGGCAATACTTCGAATAAAATATTTTTTATCATTTTCATACAATAAACGTGTATTTTTTATACAAATATTCCGCTTTCATATTTACATACATTTCATATTTACATACTGGTAGATACAACCAGAGATGGCCATTATTTGAAATAGATGCATTTTAAATAAAAATGCAAAATGGAAAATGCCCATTTTATATTTTGCATTTAAAATACATTTCTCAAAAACTATTTTATATTTCCATTGAAATGGTTTTCATTAACCATTTTCTATTTCGAATAAAATAGAAAATGGGTTTTAAAAACTTTTTCTCATAAACTAAGAAATTACGGAAACGAATATCGGAAACGATAAGGAAGCTACCGAAGTTACCGACGCCGGCTCTAGCGCGGTCTAGGCATATAGGGTCTAGGTGTTGGTCGTGCCTTACATTATCTCGCGAGTACAACACGAGTGTACGAGAGATAGCGGGCGCGCACGCGCCGACGTTACACGAAACGAGAGAACCAGAATGCTGTGCGCGGGTACCTTCGAAAGCGAACGTCGTAACAAGCGAGCTGCCACTTTTAGTCACGTGTCACGTATCTAGTGATTGACGGAAGGTGATTTATATTGTTGCTGTCGTTCTGCGTTGACTGTCATACTGTGTTGCTGCTGTTTTGCTGTACTACTGTTGTTGTTGTTATTAACGGGGAGGAGACGTGGACCTTGGCGTCTCAGCGCCTTGTTGCTACGTCTGTGAAGTCGCCGCTACGACGTCGTCGCCGACGACGAGACTTCGCCGCTACGCGAGGTGAGTTAAAAATTCTCATCTGCTTCTCTTATCTGGCTAAACGGGCCCGCCATTTCTCCCACGTGAGCAATGGTGCTATTGTTCTTGAGCGGTCGTCCTAACCGGGGCGAATCTAGTGGTCGGCTAAAACGAGGCGAATTTATATCTAGGCTCACAAGGCCTCTTATTGTCCGTTTGAATGTAGCGTTGCGCAAGATCTCTTGAAACCCTCTTTTTTCCTCAATCTGTGATTGTTCTTTACCGAGGAGAATAATTTCTCCCTGTCGAGCATGATACGGGTTTATTTGGATCTACATCTTTTTCTTTCGTCTTCAGCAATAATCTTTTGACTCTCCGGCAGAAGGGAGTGAAGTTCGAGTGGATCAAAGGCGAGAAACACGAGATACGACATATTGAAGACTTTGCTGTCTTGTCCTATCCGTCGATGACGAATTTAGTCTCACCGAATTTAACGAACGACTACGATCGCCAGGCGAGAAGATGAAGACCAAAGCGTTTTAGTTATAAAATTGTACCGCGAAGTTGTTCTACATCGACGGCGTGTTAAAAACAGGATATTTTCTGTACATATCTTTTTATGAATGCTGAAAAATGTAAATATTATGTATAATTCACATTGCTATTCCAATAAGGCAATGTTAAGATAGAAGTTATTTGTCTGTGCAAGTTTATTAATTATAATGTATTTCCTTAATGATGAAAATTTGCCACTGATTTCAAAACATTGTTTCAAAGACGTGAAAAAGCAAGATCGAGAAAATGTATCTGCTGTTTGCACAAGATGTGCAAAACCATTAAAAGGAAGTCTTGTCGCTACCACAAATTTTTTAAATCGTTTAAAAGTAAGGAACATTTTTATTTATTTTTTTAAAGAAAAGGGATCACAGAATAGGTGTTCTGCTTCCTATAAGTTATAGAATTAGTTTACAACTTATTTAGTTGTTTTATTTTAATTGACGAATGCTCACATTTTATTCTTCTGAACTATGTATATAGTGTGATTCGAAACAACCTTGTATCCTCTGTTAGAAAAGTTGTTAAAGGTAATAGCGATTTTACTGGTAAATTTAATAATTAGATATTTTTTTCCATAACCAAGTTATGACAATTAATAACCAAATTGATATTAAATGTAATAATAGTTATGAAAAAACATATTCTGAATATGATTATTATTAAATGTAATATAACTATTATTAAAAGTAATATCAATTTGGTTATTAATTTTCAGAATTTTGATTATGTTAAAAAACTTCACATCCAAATTATTAAATTTAACATAGATTTTTCTAACAATTTAGAAAAATCTATATTAAATTTAATAATTTGGTTGGGAAATGTTTTTAGCAAATTATTTTCATAACCAAGTTATGAAAATTAATAATCAAGTTATGTAAATTAATAACCAATTTATATTAGACTTAACAATAGTTATGAAAAGTCATTCAAAGTTCATCATTTTGAATATGATTTTTCATAACTATTGTTAAAAGTAATATCAAATTGGTCGTTAATTTTCATAACTTGGTTATGTAAAAAAAATTCACATCAAATTATTAAATTTAATATGGATTTTTCTAACAGTGCTGGAAAAAAATATAATCCTGAACTATACTCTGACCCACGAGAGAACTATGTGGCTTCGCGCAGCTTTGGGTAGAGTGGGGAAGACTCAAATGCGCCACTCAGTGTCGTATGTACATGCCGACAAAATGTTGCAGGTTAGTTCGCACGCGGGCCTTTGCTGCCGGTTGTAACCCGCACTGACATGCAACACCAGTTTGGCATGGAAAGAGCAAAATGGGCGTTCCGTTGGGCGGGATCTGACCGAACCAGACGAAAAACCATATAGTTCTCTCGTGGAACAGAGTATAGATTTTGAGACGACTTTTCCTCTTTCAAAACTTTACCTGAAGTCAAATTTTTGAATTATAAAAAGAAATAGTTTTTTTATCACTGGATGGATACAGAAGATAGACAGTGGCGGCGCTGACAGCCGCCTCACGTAAGCGCCCACGTCTGATGATGAGTTGCGCAGTAATTGCCTATCCCCTGTATTTATCCAGTGACAAAAAAACTATTTCTTTTTATAATTAAAAAACTAAACTTCGGACAAAGTTTTGCAAGAGAAAAAGTTGTCTCAGAATTTAGTCAGGATTCAGGATTATGTCTTTTTAAGGACCCAAGGCGCTGGTTATGACATGTATATAATGAGTGCACCCAATATCACGACTGATCATGACTAGCGCTCATTAAACGAATGTACGTAATTGGGCTTTTCTGTTTAAAATCTAAAGCGAGAAGCTTTGCATAAAGCACGCTCTTGCATTACGCATAAGTATGATAATATCGTTCATTCTTTTAGAATGTTCCAACAGAAATGTCAATCGTCGCAATTCATTGGTTCCGGGCTTTCGTTCCACGTTCCGCAATTCCGCTGCATGGGGATCCAGCCTTGGGGTGACTTCCCATGAACACGAGAAAGCAGAACGGAACAGCAATGGAATTATTCTGATTGATTACTTGGGGGGTATCTAACTTTACCTGGGGGTCATTAACCAATCAGAATAATTCCGTTCCGCTTTTCCGTTCCATTTTTCGGTTGCATGAGACGGCACCCTAAGGAAGAATTCATACCTTGGGAGAAAAGCAGATGTCAATCAGAACTCGCGCTGGTAGTCTGTCTCTGTCTTTCTCTTGGCTTCTACTTTCTGTTTTTTTGCCAAAGTATGAATTCTCCCTAAGAACCCATCATACCTATCTACTCACTAAGTGTTTAGTACTCATAAGGTAACGGTCGGGGGCGTCCTTCACCGATTTGAATGGGCATTGGATATGTTGTAGAGGATTAAAAAATATTAGACACGTATTTTTTTATATGTGCTTATCTCGAGGTTTAGGGGTTGAAATAATGAGTGGAGGGGGGAGCGGGGAGTGTAAATTTGATATTTTGAAAATTTTGAATTGGCAGGTGCAAAGAGCATCAAATACTGTAAAACTCTTACATTTACTATGTTTTCATATCTCTCATATTTTAGAAGATATTTGATAAAAACGAAAAAATCCGTTTTTTTCAAGGGATGATTTTAACCCCTAAACCTCGAGATAAGCACATATAAAAAATAAGGTGAGCGTATAATTGGAATGAGGTTAGGAAATAGGGGACCACGTGGACGTGGGAGCATTTTCACCTGAATAACTTTTTAGAATGTTAATTCTGTAAACATTATAAATTAGAAAATTAAGCATTTAACCATAACAGATAAGAAATAATAAAATCTAAATGAAATAATAAGTATACATTCACTTATTTTTGTTCTCACCTTAATTGTAACTGCAGTCTTGGCGATTCTTTTTCTTTCACGTTTAATGGCACTCGGCAGTCTCGGCACTAAAGTGCCATTCTGGCCCGTTGTAGAGACGTTTGCACTTTGCAGGCAGTCAAAAAGGAATAGTAGTCAGATCGCGTAAATGCAATAGCAAATGATCACAACAGATAGCCTATGTAGCCTATTGCGTCAGATTATCAAAAATACGTTAACACGTGTGTGCTCTACGAGATTCCGAGACGAACAGTCTTGCCAATAAACAGCACTAAACCATGGACGTAACGTCTATGCACTAAACGATCACGATGAATGTATATACAGGTCTGTTCTTTCGCTCTGCACTGCTGCACTGATGCAATAAGTTAAAGTGAGACAAATATATATTTGTTTCATTCTAACTTATTGCACCAGTGCAGCAGTGCAAAGCGAAAGAACAGACCTAAAGACCGATATTTAGGGGTCAAGTATCGATACGTAGAAATATTAAATGATCAAATATCGATACAAAATATTGATATTTGGGGACTAAAATATCGATACTTGAAATATCGATACTGTATCGCCCATCTCTATGACATACTCGTACATTAGAATACACGTGCGGCAAACATGCCGCACGTGTTTTCTAATGTAGAGTATGCAGATATGGTTTATGTTTATGGGTATTGTGATGGCAGCCGTTGAAGAATATCATCACCGTTTTCCGATGCGCCGCATTCCAGAACGAAGAGTATTCTCAAACATATTTAACAGCTTATGTGAAAATGGTACACTTCCCAGTGCTCACATCACATTTGAACGTAGAGTTGAGAGAAATGTTGAGGAAGAAGAAAATGTATTTCAAATGGTACAAAGGAGCTCTACGACTAGTACAAGAAGGATCTCTGCACGTACTGGTCCTCGGACACGTCTGGCGGATACTGCATGACCAACATCTATACTCATTTCATCCGCAACGAGTACAAAATCTCCATGAAGGAGATGGAGCCACACGTCTACAGTGTTGCTAGTGGCTACATAATCATCGTGAATTGATTCCCGTCATACTTTTCACTGACGAGGCAATATTTATGCATAATGGCATAAATAATACGCGTAACACCCATCGTTGGTCGCAAGATAACCCTAACGCCATTGTTGTATAGAATTTCCAAATTCGTTTCTCCGTCAACATATCAACTCATATTAGACAATTCCGACGTGTAATTTAACATAGCTGTATCTTGGAAATCAGTAATAAATGATATTATGTTTATACGTTATGTTAAACGATATTATGTTAATGATATTATGTTTATGTTAACATTTTTGCCTTATATTATCTCATTCTATATCCCCACGAAATATTGACCTTTCCTCCCGGGACACTCTGTATATTGTTGGGCATTCTTACTGTATCCGTTTATTACTGTATCCGTTCTATTCTGTGCGCATCTGGGATGCTCCTAGATGGCTCTAGCTGTGTATGCTATGAGTGACAGATGTCTCTTATATCATTTTGAAGCATGAACATTTCCTACTAAAATTCAATCATCAGACGCCACCTTTTCTTTACACAAATACTTTTCTATAACCGTTAAAGTTAGAATGGAACGCAATAAATTGTTTTTTCAAAGTGTACTTTTACACTACTTTGATTTGAAAAAAATATAGTTGAAGCTCATCGATTGCTTGCGAAAATTTATTTCTATATTAACTAAATTACCATGTTATTGTAAATCTGCTCCATCGGAAACAGTATGTAGAGATTGGTTTCGACGATTCAAAAGTGGTGACTGTTGGTGATTGACGTTCACTGACGTTCAAACAATAGCCAGGTCAATTAAAAAAGTTCGAAAGTAAACAACTGCAAGCTCTATTGAAAGAAAACTGCTCGAAAACATTCGAAGAATTGGCTTAACAGCTCGAAGTCAATAAATCAATTATATCACGATATTTACAAGCTGTAGGCAAAATCTAAGAAGAAAGGAGATGGCTGCCAAATGAATTGACCGAAAATCCTATTGCTAATCGTTTAAATATTTCGATATCTTATTTCTTAGGCATAAAGAGTCTCCTGTGGCGTATCGTGATTAGCGATGAAAAATAGATCTATTGGATGTTTGTATAAGTTCATACCCGATTTTCATAAATAGCGTTAACTTACTGTATGGTGGAACTCCCGTGTTTTCATTTGATTATGTGTACTGTTTGGTTTGCATGCCTTGAATAAGTGACAGCGTCTTGTGTTACTTTAGCGTCAGGCATCGTTTAGATCAGTGCCCGGAATTACTTGCACGATCGGGCCGATTTCTGAGAACTACGCCTCATAACTTCCCCTTACCGCTCCAGCCCGCACGGCGGACCTAGAAACTGACAGTCGCGAGGCGCTGTCTCAGGCACGTCACATGAGACAGTCACATGAGACGCTTCACAGTTTAACATAGCTGAAACAAATTTATTTATTAAAACAACTCCATAGGCATTTTTTATAGTTTACTAATATAATATAGTCTTAATATTAATATAAATATATATTAATAGAAATATTAATATAAGTAATATTCTTAATATAACTATAATATACAGTATTAATGTATTAATATTATTATAAGTACAAAGTATAGGTTTTCTATATTATAAAAAAACAATAGGTTTCCACGTCACCCACGAGGTACTATTGCCAACGCGTTTTTTTTTTTAAGTGGTATCCCCTGTAGGCCACTGAATTCCACTGTATTCCACTGAAGAAGAAAAATAATTTTGATCGAGAAAGAGAAATTGAAAAGAAGACGAATGTATCAAACCGATTTCCTAATCCTTTTGTGCGACTGAATAAGCGACGAGATATCTACATTAATATTAGAGGTGCTTGTTTGCATCAATGAGGATAAGGATGCATCATTTAAAGAAGAACGTTTATCTGTTTTTATATATTTCATCTTAGAAAAGGAGCACTCATATAAATATGTAGAACCAAACATAGAAGAAATATGAAGTGCAAAATTTATGAGATTGGGATAAGAACATGGCTTTAAAATTTTAAAAAATTCTATTCCACTTTCCGGTCGCGCTTTCAGAGAAATATCTGTTTGTAAACGGCACAGTTCTTCCTGAAATTCTAACTTCTGATCTTCAATATGAACAGTGCGAGGATTTTCAAAAAGAATTAAATCATCCCGAAGTATTGTAATATCCGCAAAACGCGTTTCAAATTCATTTATTAAGGAGTTAAGAAAATCAGAGTATGTTGTTTGAAGTTAATTGAAATGTCATATTCCTTTGCAAGAATTTGACAACTAGGAAGAAAGTGGAAAACTTCTTGTACTAAATGATTTTTTAATATTATTAATTTTCTCTGAAAGGAGTCTATAGTACTAACTAATTGAGAAATATTTTGATTAGCCTCTTGCAGCTTCAAATTTAACGAATTTAGATGATTTGTTAAATCTGTTATGATTGCGAGTTCGGAAAGTGACTCTACGTCGGAGAGAAAAGCTTTGAATTCTTCGCATTTCGAAGTAGATTGTTCTTGCAAGAAAAGAAAGATTTCTTTTCTTATCGCAAAGAACTTCTCTAAACATTTACCAGCACTAAGCCAACGGACTTCACAATATAGTGGCACGTCCGTATAGGCGGCGTTATGATCTGCGAGAAATTGCTGAAATTTTCGGTGACACAGGAATTTGTGACCACCTTTAATGAAATTAATGATTTTTGTTATCATTTGCATTCCGTTGCATATTTTGACAGCTTTTCCGCATAATGCTTCTCGGTGAATAATGCAATGGATCATAGGAATTGTTAAATTTCGTTGTTTTAATTGACCGAATAATCCTATTTTTGTGCCAGTCATTGCTTTTGCACCATCAGTAACAATAGCTGAACATTTGGAGAAGTCGATATGAAATTTATGAAGAGTTGCTTCGACAGCGGTAAAAATATCGGCACCTGTCGTTGTGCCATGCAAAGGGACGAAATCTAAGAGCTCCTCGACACATGAAAAATCTGCTTCTATAATTCGAGCAAAAATACTTAATTGACTCATGTGTCGATTATCGATGCTTTCATCGAGACATAGAGAATAATAAGAACAGGTTGCCAAGAGAGATTGTAGTTTGTTTTTTATGCAACTCGCGATATTCGCGATTCTCGACGCAACAGTTTTTCCGCTGAGAGGAATACTACAAACATCTTTAATATCTAAGGAACCTCCAAATGCATTGACTGCTTCAATAATACAATTTTTTACAAAGTTGCCATCGGAGAATGGTCTTGAATGTTTCGCTATCATATGAGAAATTTTATACGAAGCCACAAGAGTTTTTTCAGGTAAGGAACCGTCGTTTACGTTTACATAATAATTTCGACTTTGTTCATAAACTAATTTCAAACCTTCGATTAAATTATATTTTTCAATACCAACATATTGCGCGTATTCATTAAAATGTTTAGTTTTATAATGCCTTTGTATTACATAATGTTTGATAAATGAAGGTTTAAAGCCACATAAAAGACACTGTTCCTCCGGATATTAAGGCGAAGAAATCCTGCTCCCATACCTTACACGTGAAGTGTCTAGACCGGACAAGCGTGAGCTCGGATAAATGCACGAGTCATTCGTTTGTTAAACGCTCGCATGCGAAGCTTGCATAGTGATCGCTCTAACGCTCTGTGATATATCAGGACTTCTTCGTGTTTTTCATCATCTAGTAATTCTTTAGAAGGATGAGCAATAATCAAAAATATGGGCAACACTTTTGTAAGGTATGGGAGCAGGATTTCTTCGCCTTAATATCCGGAGGAACAGTGTCTTTTATGTGGCTTTAAACCTTCATTTATCAAACATTATGTAATACAAAGGCATTATAAAACTAAACATTTTAATGAATACGCGCAATATGTTGGTATTGAAAAATATAATTTAATCGAAGGTTTGAAATTAGTTTATGAACAAAGTCGAAATTATTATGTAAACGTAAACGACGGTTCCTTACCTGAAAAAACTCTTGTGGCTTCGTATAAAATTTCTCATATGATAGCGAAACATTCAAGACCATTCTCCGATGGCAACTTTGTAAAAAATTGTATTATTGAAGCAGTCAATGCATTTGGAGGTTCCTTAGATATTAAAGATGTTTGTAGTATTCCTCTCAGCGGAAAAACTGTTGCGTCGAGAATCGCGAATATCGCGAGTTGCATAAAAAACAAACTACAATCTCTCTTGGCAACCTGTTCTTATTATTCTCTATGTCTCGATGAAAGCATCGATAATCGACACATGAGTCAATTAAGTATTTTTGCTCGAATTATAGAAGCAGATTTTTCATGTGTCGAGGAGCTCTTAGATTTCGTCCCTTTGCATGGCACAACGACAGGTGCCGATATTTTTACCGCTGTCGAAGCAACTCTTCATAAATTTCATATCGACTTCTCCAAATGTTCAGCTATTGTTACTGATGGTGCAAAAGCAATGACTGGCACAAAAATAGGATTATTCGGTCAATTAAAACAACGAAATTTAACAATTCCTATGATCCATTGCATTATTCACCGAGAAGCATTATGCGGAAAAGCTGTCAAAATATGCAACGGAATGCAAATGATAACAAAAATCATTAATTTCATTAAAGGTGGTCACAAATTCCTGTGTCACCGAAAATTTCAGCAATTTCTCGCAGATCATAACGCCGCCTATACGGACGTGCCACTATATTGTGAAGTCCGTTGGCTTAGTGCTGGTAAATGTTTAGAGAAGTTCTTTGCGATAAGAAAAGAAATCTTTCTTTTCTTGCAAGAACAATCTACTTCGAAATGCGAAGAATTCAAAGCTTTTCTCTCCGACGTAGAGTCACTTTCCGAACTCGCAATCATAACAGATTTAACAAATCATCTAAATTCGTTAAATTTGAAGCTGCAAGAGGCTAATCAAAATATTTCTCAATTAGTTAGTACTATAGACTCCTTTCAGAGAAAATTAATAATATTAAAAAATCATTTAGTACAAGAAGTTTTCCACTTTCTTCCTAGTTGTCAAATTCTTGCAAAGGAATATGACATTTCAATTAACTTCAAACAACATACTCTGATTTTCTTAACTCCTTAATAAATGAATTTGAAACGCGTTTTGCGGATATTACAATACTTCGGGATGATTTAATTCTTTTTGAAAATCCTCGCACTGTTCATATTGAAGATCAGAAGTTAGAATTTCAGGAAGAACTGTGCCGTTTACAAACAGATATTTCTCTGAAAGCGCGACCGGAAAGTGGAATAGAATTTTTTAAAATTTTAAAGCCATGTTCTTATCCCAATCTCATAAATTTTGCACTTCATATTTCTTCTATGTTTGGTTCTACATATTTATATGAGTGCTCCTTTTCTAAGATGAAATATATAAAAACAGATAAACGTTCTTCTTTAAATGATGCATCCTTATCCTCATTGATGCAAACAAGCACCTCTAATATTAATGTAGATATCTCGTCGCTTATTCAGTCGCACAAAAGGATTAGGAAATCGGTTTGATACATTCGTCTTCTTTTCAATTTCTCTTTCTCGATCAAAATTATTTTTCTTCTTCAGTGGAATACAGTGGAATTCAGTGGCCTACAGGGGATACCACTTAAAAAAAAAAAACGCGTTGGCAATAGTACCTCGTGGGTGACGTGGAAACCTATTGTTTTTTTATAATATAGAAAACCTATACTTTGTACTTATAATAATATTAATACATTAATACTGTATATTATAGTTATATTAAGAATATTACTTATATTAATATTTCTATTAATATATATTTATATTAATATTAAGACTATATTATATTAGTAAACTATAAAAAATGCCTATGGAGTTGTTTTAATAAATAAATTTGTTTCAGCTATGTTAAACTGTGAAGCGTCTCATGTGACTGTCTCATGTGACGTGCCTGAGACAGCGCCTCGCGACTGTCAGTTTCTAGGTCCGCCGTGCGGGCTGGAGCGGTAAGGGGAAGTAAGGAGGCGTAGCTCTCAGAAATCGGCCCGATCGTGCAAGTAATTCCGGGCACTGGTTTAGATAAGTCGAATTGTGCGTAAGAGAAATTTTAAAAAATGGAGAACGAAAGGTGCATTTGCGGCATATAATGCTATACGAATTTCGGAAAGACGTGAGTGTTAGGACACAAAAAAACATTCAGAGTGTTTATTTGGACCGTGCTCCTACTCTCCGGACAGTTAAAAAATGGTTTAACGGATTTCGAAATGGTAATTTCAACTTGGATGATTAACCCCGCTCTAGACGGACTTCTGGCATTGACGACGCCTTAGTGGCAGAAAACCCAAGAATTACAACTGAGGAGATTGCTGAGAGGTTAAAAATCGATAATTCTACCGCGTTTCGCCATTTAAAAAAGCTTGGATACGTTTCAAGCTCGATATATGGATGCCGCATCTCTTGACTGAAAGGAATAAGCTGAATCGCATGAATGTAGCCATTTCTTTCCTCGTACATACCAGGTCTGTAAATATGAAACCGGAATTTGCCCAGAGATGGTCCTAGCTGTCAATGTAGTTACCGTCAAACCGCGTCATTGACGCCATTTCCATTTGTTGACATCTGACAAAGATTTTCAACTCACAACAATACAAGTTTCATACAACAGCATAGTTTGTAATAGCGTTCAACATATCGAATTTTGTGCCTGGAAGTTACGATTTGCGGACAGTATTGATTTTCTGTTACCATTTGAAGAAAACTGCTGCAGAATCGCATCGAATGCTTGTCGAAGCTTACGGTGAGCATGCTCTTGGTAAATCAGTGCTTTAAGTGGTTTAAAAAATTCAAACGTGGCGATTTTGACGTGAGAAACGGAGAACGTGGAAGACCACCGCAAAAGTTTGAAGACAGCGAATTGCAAGCATTGTTGGATGAGGGTGACGTTCAAACGCAACAACAACTCGTGGATCAATTAAATGTGACACGAGAAGCCGTCTCCATACATTTGAAAGCCATGAGAAAGATCCAGAAGATGGGAAAATGGGTTCCACATGAACTGAATGAAAGACAGCAGGAAAACCGAAAAGCACTTGCGAAATGCTGCTCGCCAGGTACAAAAGAAAGTCATTTCTCCATTGAATTGTAACTAGCGATGAAAAGTGGATATATTTTGAGAATCCTAAGCGTAAAGATCATGGGTAACTCCAGGCGAACCATCGACATTGACTGCAAGGCCAAATCGCTATGAACGGAAGACAATGCTCTGTTAAAGGTTTGATGGGATCAGAAGGATGTGATCTATTATGAGCTGCTAAAACCTGGCGAAACCGTTCATACTGAACGCTACCGACAACAAATGATCGTTTTGAATCAAGCTTTGCGTGAAAAACGACCAGAATATAAAAAAGGCAACACAAAGTGATTTTGCTTCATGATAATGCACCATCACGCACAGCAAAACTGGTGAAGGAAACGGTTGAGTCGTTTAGTTGGGAAATACTTTCGCATGCGGCTTACTCACCAGACTTGGCTCCGTCCGATTACTACTTATTTGCATCGATGGAACACGCACTTGCTGAGTAGCGCTTCACTTCTTACGAAAATGTACGAAAATGACTCGATGACTGGTTTGCCTCAAAAGAGTAACAGTTTTTTTGGCGTGACATCCACAAATTGTCAGACAGGTGGGAAAAAATATAGTTAGCGATGGGCAATACTTCGAATAAAATATTTTTTATCATTTTCATACAATAAATGTGTATTTTCTATACAAAATTTTCATATTTGCATACCTGGTAATAGGAAAGAACCTTTTTTAGATCTAATGGTAACAGGCGATGAAAAGTGGATTTGTACAACAACGTACAGTGAAGGAGGATCTGGAGAAAAGCAACTGAAGGTATAGAAACCGTCGTAAAAGCTGGCCTGCATCCATTGGAAGTACTGCTGTGTATTTAATGGGGTTGCAGGAGAATTATTCACTTCGAGCTACTCCGACGCGGCGAAACAATCACGGCGGACAAATGCTGTGAGCAATTCGCTAGACTTGGTGCGAATATTTGAGAAAAACGTCCGGTTTTGGCCAATCGGAAAGGCATCATCTTCCACCACGATAATACTAGACTGCACGTCGCCGAACCGACGTTGCGAATACTACAGGAGTTGCAATAGGAAATTCTCTAGCTCTTACCATATTCTCCAGATATTGCGCCTTCAGATTTTCATCTGTCCTGGTCTTTGCAGAATAGTTTGAATGGCGAAAATCTTAAATCTGAAGAAGTTGTCGAAAACCACCTCACGAACTTTTTTGAGAAAAAAAACCAAGCGTTCTCTTCAAAAACGGAATCGACAAGCTTGTAGATTGTTGGAAAATAATTGTGAAGAATGGAGACTATGCAGGGTGTTATAAAAGTCCCGGAAGAGCAGAATAACTCGAAAAAATATGAGTCCCAGAAAAAATGCGAAGAACCAGGTTTTTATGATTTCTTCCTGGCTATCTGACGGTGACCTTGGATTTGACCTTGACAATGACCTTGAAGGTCATTTCAAGGTCAGGTCAATTTTTTAAATAGGACCCCACAATTTTGACCTCAGAAATGAAAAGAGCAGAAAATTTGACGTTCGGATATGACCTTGAACGCTGCCAAATTTGACCTCTGAAGGTCATATAAAGGTCTAAGCTTGTTTTAAGCTGAAAACGCAAATATCTTCGAAAATGCACCTGCTAGAGAGCAATGTTACGCATAAGAATAAGAATGTAGAGGTCAACGAGGGACATTCAGCCGTGACCTTGCCCTTATTCTCAAGGTTGAGTTAAGATCATTATTAAGGTCAAACCGCACTTTTTTAGGACTGAAAATCCATACTTTTGACTTAAAAGTGTCAAGATTGAAAAATGTTACGTTCGGATATGACGTTTTCAACCTTGACCTTGTTCTTAAGGTTATGTGTCAGTCATATCAAGCTTAATTAATTTTTTAGGCTGGAAACACATACTTCTACTCCCCCCTCGCCATAATGTGAAGAGTGAGATTTTATGTTACGTACGAGGTCACACTCCGATTGTTGGTAATTCTTCAATATTGGGTGCCATTTTGGATCGGTCATCTTGAATTTGTAAAATACAACGTCGGATTCGATTTCAGAAACGACTTCAAAAACTCCTTAAACGAGATACAATTTTTGTTATTCTTAAATATCGGCAGCTATCTTGAATCGGCCATCTTGAATTTGCAAAATCCGACGTCGAACTCGATTTTAGCGAGCTCAAAAATCCCAGGATCGGTATCCGAAAAATTTATTCGCCATCGATAAAGTGTATGCTTCAAGGTTTTTATTGGTCTCGATTCTATCAGTGTCAAACAGATAATAGATTGTTTTCGAGTTTTCATCGATTTAACAAGTTTTGATATCATTCTAGTCCGTTTTGAATTATTATCATATTATTAACGATCAATGGTACATTACTTAATATTTTTATTTGAAGGTAAAGAATAACCGAATTTTTTATATCAAATTTTTGCAAATTTTTTGTTTTCAATTCCAAATGGCTTCTCTTACAGGGCATGGGAGAGTTTCGCTATTGATGATAAGAGGATGGAGGGATAGACAAAGGTCATACAGTAAAGTGAGATTGCTGTTCAATGAAAACTTTCGTAATGTAGGCGAAGGTATTTCAATATCGACTGTATCTCGCACCATCAGACGATTTGTAGAAACTGAGAGTAATAAAAACCGCCAAAAATCTGGGAGGCCAAGGTCCCAAACGACAGAAGAGCGACAATTTGGTCATTTGTTGAAAATTCAATCATTTGTTGAAAATCCCAGATTGTCAATTAGAAAAGCATCTCAACAGCTTCAAATGAATGTATTGTCAATTTCCAAAAATCTAAAAACCATTAAGTTCCGCCCCTACAAAATTCATCTCCACCATGAGTTGAATGAGGATTATTTTGACCGCAGGGTGCAATTTTCAGAAGCTATGATGCAAAAAATTGATCAGCAACCGAACTTTTTGCATAATATCGTTTTTTTCAGACGAAGCGTCTTTTGAAATTACTGGTAAGGTAAACCGTCATAATTTTAGATGTTGGGACAACGAAAATCCTCATTGAACGCTTGAAGCACATACGCAGCGACCTCAGAAATTGAATATTTGGGCAGGTCTTTATGATAATCAAGTATTTGGGCCTTTTTTTATAAACGGGAATTTGAACTCAGAAACCTATCTGCAGCTTCTAACAGACCAAATTGTTCCATCAATACAGGAGATTGTTTGTGATAATTTTGATGATGTTTGGTTCGAGCAAGATGGGGCATCGCCACATTATGGACGCAATGTTCGGAACTATTTAAACGATACTTTCCCTAATCGATGGATAGGTAGAAGAGGAACAATCGAATGGCCACCGAGATCGCCCGACATTGCACCACTTGATTTCTTCCTTTGGGGCTACATAAAAAATAAAGTTTATTTCACTAAACCTCGTAACCTGGATGAGCTTCAACAACGGATCATAGACGAATGTGCTGTAATACCTCCAGAAATGATAAGGAGTGCGACTGACAATTTGTACGTCCGCTTAGCACATTGTCAAACGGTCAATTGGGAACATTTTGAACATCTCTTGTAATCTCAGGCCGAGTTACAAGATGCCTTGTCTTCGATGGTCGGGACTAACTGAACCTGGCCTCCAGTCGGGTCGGGTTTGAGACACCTTGCCTTCAGTGATCGGGTTTGAAACACCTTGCCTTCAATGGTCGGGTTTGAAACACCTTGCCTTCAGTGGTCGGGTTCCGAGACGCTTTACTTTCAGTAAACTTCACAATCAGTGAAGTAACGTAAAACGCCTAATTTTGACAACTTCAAGGTCAATGTTGAAAACGTCATATCCGAACGTAAAATTTTTCAATCTTGACGCTTTTAGGTCAAAAGTATGGATTTTCTGTCCTAGAAAGTCCGGTTTGACCTTAATAATAATCTTAAATCATGACCTTGAGAATAAAGGCAAAGTCATGACTGAATGTCCCTCGTTGACCTCTACATTCTTATTCTTATGCGTAACATTGCTCCCTAGCAGGTGCATTTTCGAAGATATTCGCGTTTTCAGCCTAAAACAAGCTTAGACCTTTATGTGACCTTCAGAGTCAAATTTGGTTCAAGGTAGCATCCGAAAGTATAATTTTTCACTCTTTTTATTTCTGGGGTCAAAAGTATGGGGTCCTATTTAAAAAAATTGACCTGACCTTGAAATGACCTTCAAGGTCATTGTCAAGGTCAAATCCAAGGTCACCGTCAGATAGCCAGGAAAAATCATAAAAACCCAGTACTTCGCATTTTTTCTAGGACTCATATTTTTCGACTTATTCTGCTTTTCCGGGACTTTTATAACACCCTGTATACTAGGTGAGCAACTAAGTTTCCGGGTTTCACACATGGATGGCACTAACGACACATGTAGTCGACATACATGTCTGAATTTGTTTTTTTATAGCTTGGACATCTGTTAACAATAACGAGTCGTAATACCAACACATATCGCAACGCAATAATATTATTTCTGACAACGAAGATGTCGAGTTTTGTGCCAAATAAACAGCATTTGCAGGGAGCTTTGCTTTTCTGCTTTAACTTGAAAAGAAGTGCAGCTGAAGCACGTCGTTTGCTTGAGGAGACCTACGGCGAACATGCACCATCGAAAACTACCTGTGAAGATTGGTTTGAACGCTTCAGAAGTGGCGATTTCGACACTGAGGACAAGGAGAGCTCCGGAAGACCAAATTAATTGAGGACGCCGATCTGCAAGCGTTATTGAATGAAGATGATACGCAAACACAAGATCAACTTGCGGAGGCATTAAACATGATTCGCCAGGTATTTCCAAACGTTTATATGCCATGGGAAAAATTCAAAAGGAAGAAAAATGGGTGCCGCATGAGTTGACTGAGAGACAGATGGAAAATCGAATGAGCCACTTTCGAAATTTTGCTTTTGCGGCATGAAAGAGTTTCCTGCAATCTCGAATTGTTACTGGATGAGAAGTGGATATATTTCGAGAATCCCAAACACAAAAAATCGTGGCTTTCACTTGGCGAAACATCAACACCGACGGCACGGCCAAGTCGCTTCGGAAAGAAGACAATGCTCTGCGTTTGGTGGGACCAGAAAGGAATCGTGTACTATGAGCTACTGAAACCGGGCGAAACTGTTAATGGGCATCACTACCGACAACAACTGATCAATTTGAACCATGCATTATTCGAAAAACGGTCAGAATGGGACACGAGATACGAACGAGTGATATTGCAGCACAATATGCAGCGCTCCGTGCCATCGCATTTACATTGTCTAGGACACCATCAAAACGCTGAAATGGGATCTGCTACCGTACCCGCCGTATTCGCTAGATCTGGCCTCTTTCGATTATCACTTGTTCCGGTCGAAGACGCATGGCTTGGCTGAGCAACACTTGGCCAATTTCGAAGAGGTGCAAATTAGTTGGATGAATGATTTCGGTCCAAAGACGCGTCGTTATATTGTCGCGGTATTCATGTATTGCCAGAGAGATGGCAAAAATGTGTAGCTAGCGAGGGACGATACTTTGAATAAACCATTTTTTGTATTTCTCTTGAAATTTTCCATTTTTCATTGATGAAAAAAACTCGGAAACTTGGTTGCACACCTAGTTTCGCTTCTAGGCTGGCTCTAGAAAACAATCCTGGGGCAGACGCGATTTAGCATAGCTGCTGAAATCTTGCGTCCCGATACAGATAACGAAAAAGTTTATATACCTAGCTATCGTATACTTCGTGTGACGTGTGCGTACCGAATACCGGGTGCAGTATACCGGACGAGTGCGCCACACTTTGGTTGAGAGAGAGAGAGAGAGAGAGAGAGAGAGAGAGAGAGAGAGAGGGAGAGAGAGAGAGAAAGAGAGAGAGAGAGGGGGGAGGGAGAGGGAGAGGGAGAGGGAGAGTGAGAGGGAGAGGGAGAGGGAGAGGGAGAGCGAGTGGGAGGGAGAGAGAGAGAGAGAGAGAGAGCGGACGGACGGAGAGCGGCCACAGCGAGTAGACGAAAAGGACTTCGACAAGCCGCAGAGGGGGCAAACGACCGGAGGAGAGCGACGTCAACGGAGAAGGCCACCGCTAGGCGTTCGAAATTTGTAAGGGTACTCTTTTACGATTGCCCTACGGTATTCGGGGACCATGCGTGGTGAGACCGGTGGGCGGCTGTTAGGGAATCGGGTTGGTGAACTTTGGTAGAACGTGAGCGTTTCCCGAAGTCGTCCTGCGGTCTTTCCACGGAGCGCGGGGAACCGAGCCTCTTTCTCTCTCAAGCGTTATCGGGTGGCAGTAGTGATCGAAATTGAAACTACCTTCTCGAGATCACGAAGGTGGTCGTCTTCGCTTACCGTCTGAAGTCAAGCGATTCAAAGTTCGACGCTTGGTGCGAGATATCGCCTCTCTCTCGGAAAGCCGCGATCGATACCGAATCTTGTAACCAGTTGTCTCGTACCGAATTCATCTACTGAATATTCTGAACTAAAACGAATTCGCTTCTTTTGTGGAAACATCCATTTTTCCGTGATCCCAAAAACGGAAAGATCTACTCTTTACTCCGATTGAAAATTACCGTAGCTGTCGTGCTCGTAAGCGATCGAGTCGTTCCGCCGCCTTTATCGGACTTTTTGTCTTGATGGGTATGCAAGTCGTGCCTGGCGCCCAACTTTCGTTTAGTGAAAATTTGGGGAAGATGACGGAGTGCGACCGGGAGATCGTTGCGAACATCTGCCCGCTTCCGAGACGATATCAGCTGTCGCACTATATAGTAAAAATGTACGCTGCCGGTGTTGAAGTGAACGCTAAACAAGTAAATTATTACATGCCTGCTCAACATGAGGACGAGGCTCCACCGAGCAAGAAAATGTGCGAGAAGTCATAACGTCATAACGGGTGAGTGTCATAATGTTGTTTCTTTTAGTTTATTCGTAATAATTTTTCCAAGATTCAGACATGTAAATTTTCTATATCTTTTCAGCGTTCCACGACCTCCTGCTATGCATATCTTAGGACGTCGATATGCTTTGACTGCAACAGCTTATAAATATTTGAATATTGGAATCAGCGTAGGAGCTGAGCCAGTCATAGACATAGTCATTGATGATAATCGTAGCAAACAACTGCTATTGCCGGTCAAAACTTGGAATGCGCTAATGGGGCAATGTGTTGACATCCAAAGATTTCTGCAGGCTAATTTTTACAAGTCATCGTCTCCCCCGATGCGTATAGAAGAATTAACAATAACGTCATGTAAGATGTACAACTCACAAATTGTGAAACTCACTTTTTAATAATTGTTTATATGTAACACCAGATACGTTAAATGTTTTATTTACATTTAAAAATTGCATCAATCACATGTATGGATGGTTATCAGAAAATATCTGTATAGTTAGTGTAAAATTCAAACGTTTTGTAAATATTCTTCGTGAAAAGAAGAATTACATTACTAATATACATACCGCAACAAAAACAATACAAGAAAGCAACGACTTTGACCGCGAGTCGCTCATTAATTATGAATTGTTAGCATGCGCGTTAAAAAATATAATGTATGAAGTCGTGAACAAATAAATGATATTCTGCCAAAACATAAAATTATGTATAAATTAACTAATATCAGAAAATATATACGAGAAAGGAATAATACATGCAACAAAATGCTATATAACAACATTTCTCTTCCGGATATGTCGAAGAATATTTCACCATGGATGTACCGACTTTTGTGAAGCTACAAGGGTACATGGTTGGAGAAGAGATTTATTATAAAAGAAGCGGCGATACTAGTAGATAGAATAGGGGGATTCTAACTCAAATTGCTAATTAATTATGCAAAACACATTATTTATTAATTAATATTTTTTAACTAATACCCCCCTCTTTATTGATTCCCCTCCTTTATTGATACCCCCTCTTAATTGATACCCCCTCTTAATTGATTCCCCCTCTTAGTTGATACCCCCTCTTAATTGATCCCCCCTTAATTGATCCTCCCTCTTAATTTATACCCCCTCTTTATTGGTACCCTCCTCCTCCTCCCCAGAATTTTTGATTCTATGAGCAAGGTGGCGGCCGTGACGTCACGAGAGAAAAACGCGTCGGGCTGTAGATAGACTCGAACCTGGGCCCCGCGATTACTATCGAACGTCTATCGGACGTCTCTCGAACGTCTATCGGACGTCTCTCGAACGTCTATCGGACGTCTCTCGAATGTCTCTCGAACGTCTATCGGACGTCTCTCGGACGTCTCTCGAACGTCTAATAATCATACCGCAAATAAAGAACTGTATTTTTATCAAACAAAATTATCATATAAAATCGTAAGAGGCGAAAGGGGATAAGCGTGTTGGAAGAAACATCTGTACATTTGAAATAATGTTTTATTAAGCGTCGTACAATTTTCTCCAAGACCACCAATTGAAAATGTTTAGTACATTCTGTAAGGCACAATTTTTCATATGATTATTACATCGAAATACATAAATACATTCTGATGTTAGTTAAGTTTGCGCACCATGTTGGTTAGCGGGTTGTATTCAACTACACGATCATGTAGGATGAGACAATATGCGGTAGTATTCGCCGGTATATTCTCCTTACACTCAAATTCTATGCGCACATCCACAGTGGCACTCTTGACGGACTCATTTTGACGCGAGCAATCGATAACCACAAAAGGACCTAGTCGCAAAAAGTCGGTAGTTGTTAACCATACCTCAGCATTGTCGCATCCATAATACGATTTACGAAAACGTCTATACATATCGTAAAGTACGGCGTATTTATTTTTTGTAAAGTCCAAATTCAGGTCGTCGTACAGATAACACTCTGAATTCAGATAGAGCTTCACGTTGATCAATTTGCAGTCATTGAAACGAGTTATATTTTCCGACATGACATTCTTCCGGCCAGTCTGCAGCGCAAAGATAACGTATCGAGGTTTCTCGAAATTAGTAGCAGTTATGACGGTCCACAAGTGTTTGGTCGTGCTTTGCAGTAGAGGAAATTCATACAGATTCCACGAGCGGAAACTCATACTCAGATATCGTCCATCCTTCAAAGTTTTCAGCATGGAAAGTTTATTGATATCGTTCAAGATTACGTGAGGCATTCGCCATAGTATCTTGAATAGCTAAATCTTAGGATCCAGCGCTGAAGATCCTAGTAGACTGTTGTTGTCGCTGCGCGATCGTAATAGAATCAATTTGTGACGCACGTTAATCACTATACGCCTGTAGTCTTCACAGAATCCTAGCAAAACGTTGAGCGGTACACAAAAGTTGAAGTACCCGTCCGGCGAAATAGTGTCAGTCGTATCCCACGTGGCATTTTTCATGATGGCATTTTTGTCTGAAGATATCGATACATAGTTTTTGAGCGTTGAAGTTATTCCCACGTTTCTGTTACGATCAATCTTCATACCATCCAGTTCATAACGGATCTCATCAAACATGAATGCAACGCCATTATATCCCAACGTTACAGTCGTACCATCGACTGCAACTTGTTTCGTCACCTTCCCCTCGACATAGAGATAACTCTTGCACAGCAATATGTATAAATCCTGCTGCTGTATGGGTATTCGTATCTCGTCACTATGTCCAAACGTTGTGTTAGCGTATGGAATGTAGGTGTGTGTCTCAATCTTGACAATGCGCTCGTCAAAGAGCGGTTTACTTCCAATGTTCAAAATGTCAATCATCTTTCTCAATCGTTTCGTACGATGAATCCCAGAGATTTCAAAAATTTAACGTTCAACGCGCTGAGTTTCTTTCGAATGAGGGATTTTGTACTGTTAATCGTGTGTCTCGTAAAAAATGTATTTCCCGCTTGTTTCTCCTGTTCCACTTGATTCACCATAAGCATTTCATAGATTACGTTTATTATCGTCACTGCCGTATGTGTAATCTAATAGTAATCTCTTCTATCCGAAAATCGAGCGATTGTCCTTCTTGATCAACTACACGCACCGTTAAATCTGTAATGCTCCGTGCGATGATTGGAAGGTAAATGACATGTGTCAGTGTTTCCGATATCTTATATCCTGGTGGCACCTTAGGCGAGAATTCATGTATCGTATGTACACGCATACTGTTATTGTACGCACCACTGACAACGCTGAATTCTATACGAATGATATTCACGTTGATAATCTTAATCGGTGCGTCCGATTCGTACCATCGGTGCGGTTCTAATATACGACTCAATGAGAATCCCAAAAGCGAGCCAATATTGTTTGGTTTGTTAAAATTTATTCAATAAATACATTTTATTTCACTCTTCATCATATTATTATTGGCACGAATTATTATAGGATATTCATTCTCGTCATCTCTATATGGATTATTTTTTGAACGCACTGCTTTTGGAGAATGTGAAATTGCACGTTTCAGATATTCGTATTTGGCGCGCAATTCGTACGATCCTTCAGGAATCGTAATTTCTTCATCGTTAGCATCATAGTAAAATTTATTATTCGACGAATTTACGTTTGGTATCGTATTGTATGCTTCGAAATCCGTTAAACCGAGCTCGTAATCACCATCGCTCAAATCTATAACGAGAAAATAGCTCACCGTAAGGGTGCTACTGTTGCCAGTCAACGTAAGCGTTAGCGACACGTTTGCAAACTGCCGAACGAATACTGACTGCTGTTAGTGGAATGTCATCATCATCATTTAAATTGATCCTCTACCGTTTGGAGAAACTGTAAGCACAATTGTCCGCAAATGCTCTGCTTGTAATGTTGATATGATGTGCGATTGTACAAAATTTTCATTACATCTCTCTCAAGATATCGAATCAATTCCTTGGGCGGTCGAAGATTACCAAAACTGTCAAAATATACTGTGCGATTTCCTCTTTTCGCATACGCCACCCAGTGAGTACCGGGTCTCTCTGTGTTGTCTAAATTTACAATACCGCTCTCGTTTTGACGTACTCCATCCATGGGTAAGGCGTCACGCATGATAACACCTCGAAAGAAAGATATACGTATACGCCTCGCTAGTCTTTCCAACTGTACATTAGTCATTGCTCCCGTGGGTAATTTTAGCGTTTCTTTGACGTTTTTTTTTTTCTGTAGCGCATTTCCCGCGTTTGTACGGAGCAAGATAGATTCCGCGACCTTTCGTAGCACGACCTTCCATTACGCGATGATGACGTTTTAATTCTTCAGCTGGCGTTGCGCGGCTTTGCCATCATTCACCGCTTTTGCGACACCCGCCGCTCCACCGACTAGTGAACCGAGAACTCCCAGTAATGGTAGAACTGGTAAAATACCACCCCGTTTTGCTACTGGAAGTGCTCGTTTTCGGATTTCTTTCTTGGACGACTTTTTTTTTCGTGCCCATGCCCATGCCGATTTTCGTTTTGGCTTTCATAGCAGCCCAAACGACTGCAGCAGCAGTTTTCTCGCCTAGAGTTGATTCTTTCGAAGTTATGCGTTTCCGCGCTTTCACAGCGAGAATCTCATCCGCCGCGTGCCGATCGATGAGATTGTTGTTACGCGAATAGGCTATATCGTGCTCACGACACGCCGCGTCCAATGAATTAATGCCTTGGTCACCTCTGACCAATCGTTTTACCAAGCGAGTTCCAGGATTACAAAATTGATATCCGGGAATGTGTAGTTCGATAGGAAGCGCATTTATCGCGCGATTCAATAGACCACTGCCGACTTTGACTTTTGTCGACGATATTCACTACAGTCCCTGATCAGCGGTGCTGGACCGTCGATATGTGTTTGCTGCCACGGACGATTGTAATGTTCCAAACACCGACGATACTGCTGAACCTCTGGATCGACTCTTAAATGTTCCGGGAGTCTATCCTGCAAATCGTCAATATACTTTGCGAATTCGCGTAACAGAACAATCTTCGGCATATATTTCAGTTGTTTGGAGGTTAGCTCTCGAATATCATGGGTATCTGTTAACAGGAGGAACATTTTCTAAACTGAATGTTTCCAAGATTGACGCGCTTATATATATAGTTAAATCAGCGTCACATTTAAATTATTTTGCGACTCATGGGGGAAACATGCGGTTCGTGAAGCAACCAACGTCGATATGCGTGACAAATTTCGACAATAGAACGGAATCAATGCTTGAACAAGAGGCGCGCAGGCATGGAAACATGCTTCCGAACACCATACGCGGCATCATATGCGGTCCCCCCAAATTGCGGCAAGACAAACATTCTCATCAGCTTGTTGGAAAGTCCGCACGGTCTACATTTCGAGAACTTGTACGTGTACTCGAAATCGTTGCAACAACCTAAATATCGCTACTTGGAAAATCTGCTGAAATCGATAGATGAAATTGGATACTTTACATTCTCCAATAACAGCGATGTGATTCCAACGACCGAAGCGCCCAAAAATTCCATTTTTATCTTTGATGACGTTGCATGTGATAAACAAGATACGATAAGAGAATACTTTGCAATGGGTCGTCATTCGAAAGTTGACTGTTTCTATCTCTGTCAGACGTACGCAAAAATACCCAAGCATCTTATACGGGACAATGCAAATCTTCTGATTCTCTTTAAACAGCATGGTATCAACTTGAAACATGTATACAACGATCATGTGAACACTGGCATGTCATATGAGGATTTCAGTACATTGTGTTGCAAATGTTGGGAGGATAAATATGGTTTCACAGTGATTGATAAGGATAGCTCAATGACCGACGGACGATACAGAAAAGGATTTAACGACTTTGCTGTGCTGTGAGATGCACAATCGTCATTTTAACCTCAACGTGGTAACATCTTCAACGTCCACGAGACAAATATATCAATATATGATGAATAGTAGCGTGAAGATCATGTATCGTGAAAAGGTAGCGGAAGAAATTGCGAAAACGAGCGAATCGATCCGCAAGAAGTATCGCGCTTTGAAAACCGGTAGAATGGTAGAAAATGCTGCATTGGAGAGACACTTTAAACCTATTATTGAACCTCTCAAGCAAATCGCGGGAAGCAGCGCTAATGTGGAAAGTAACTTTGATGTTAAAACTGAGCCACTATCAATGAACACAAGCGAAGAAACAAATAGTGTAATATTAAACCCGAAAAAAAGATAAAGCGTAAGGCAAAACTTTCACCAGTCGCATTGACTACACCGAAACGGAAACTATTAAACGATCCTCTGATAGTTTCTACATCGATGGGAGCTCTACAACATGAGGAACTACATGGAAGTCGCATGAACCTTCACCGATCGACAATCTACTCACTGATGATGATGATGATGAGAATGTTTCCGAGACCCCCGGTAAACCGGTAGTGACATCCGTTAGACGTCAGTTACGAACGTACAAAGGACAACAAACTTTACGTGATCATTTTGGTCCGTTGGGTCAAAAATATATGGGAGTGTTAAGCAGTGGAAAAGATAACACTATAGATTATGTTTACGGCATCCGTCTTAGTAACGATGGAGCGATGCTCGGTGATAAACGTATCGATGTGGACAGAGACGATAATATAATCATAGGCGAAACAGGATACATTGGAACACCCGGTCTTTACGAGCTAATATTCAAAAGAATCCCCGACGATTCTGTGTACACCGAAGCTGATATGCAAAAATACAAAAATATACTATTGGCGACAAATACTCACAGACGCGGGTACCTCCCGCAAAATCCTATACTCGGTAACAAGGGACACAAATATAAACATATAATCGCGCCCCTAGTATCAGATGCGTCGAGCAATAAAGTGGAAGGAAAAGGTTTATACGCATCGCAAGCTATGATGACCTTAAATGACAATAATATTGATTACGTGCATTGGGATGATCCCAACGAGCTGGTGGATCGTCTGCGATTGCTTGACGCTTCGCGCCAAGCTGGCAACAACTCGCACGAGCACAAAATTTTATCGATTATCGAAGAACTCCGTGAAGCTGGTCTCATTATAAATTAAGCAGCGTGGCATTGACACAAGTCAGTCAGTCGGTACAACTTGTTCCGAAATGTCGATGAATAAGTTTGGAGTGTCGCGAGAAAACAATGGTGCGAAAACTGATCGAGTGCATAAATGGAATGAACATGTTGAAAATTACATGCATGAAAATGCCCTTTGTTTAAACGCTGCCAAAGTTTTTGATGCAAAATCGCGCAAGATAAAACATGTAGCGCAGCCTAAAGCCAACGGTGACGTTGCAACCAAACAATACGTGGAAAAATGTGTTGCAGGTGTGAGAAATCATTTGAATGATGTTGCAACCAAACGATACGTACATGAAAATGCCCTTTGTCTAACCGCCGATGGCAAAGGTTTTGACGCAACAGGGCACGCGATACATCATGTAACGCGGCCGAGAGCCTTCAATGATGTTGCGCACAAAAATGATGTGGATGAGAGTATAAATTCTATAAAGCTTCTACTGCATGAGAGTAACATTGAGACGAAGCAGTATGTAGATGAGAATGTTAAAAAATTGAAGGATTGGCTGGAAGACTACCGGAAGAAAAACATACTGAGCATAAATAGCATTCATGAGAACACAGAACGAATTTTAGACTGGACAGATTCAGAGATAAAGAAATCGTCGAAAATATAAAAGTAGAACATTGCAGTTGAATCGACATATAGTATCGACATAAGCAAGAGACGGATCATCACGAGCTGCAATGGTGAAGTAATCGTCAAAATTTAACAAAAAGAAGAAAAGTTCAGAGAAGCAACTCATCGGTACTATTTCAGCTGTTTCTGCCGGTGTAAAGCGACAAATCTTCACGCATGATGGGGAAAACGACTCGGCGAGTAACGGGGAAAAATAATGAGAAGAAACATTCGGAAAAAAGAACAACTAGTGAAAGAATTACACGCTCCAGTGAGACGAAATTTTCCTATCAGACGCGTCATAGTGCGTGGATACGATGATCTTTGGCAGGCCGATGTGGTGGAAATGCGTCCTTACTCGCGATTCAATGGAGGCCACCACTACATACTCACCATTATCGATGTACTGAGCAAGCACGCATGGGCCGTACCGTTAAAGAGCAAAAGCGGAAAGGAGATAGCCGAGGCATTCGCAAAGATAATTCGAACGGATGGAAGATGTCCGAAGAACTTGCAAACTGATCAGGGAAAGGAGTTTTACAATACAGAGTTGCAGAGACTTGTGAAGAAACACGGTGTCAATCATTATTCGACTTATTCAGTAATGAAGGCATTTGTTGTGGAGCGATTCAACCGCACGTTAAAGAACAACATGTGGAAAATGTTTACGTTCAATGGAACTTACAAATGCATCGACTCGTTACCGCGCCTCATTGCTGAATACAACACGCGAAATCATCGAACTATCGGCATGCGTCCTATCGATGTGACTCCTACGATTGCTAATAAGCTCTTAAACACAGTCTATAGTAACATAAAGATTGCAGCGCCTGCGAAATTCAAAGTGAGTGATCTGGTACGCGTCAGCAAATTCAAAACTATCTTTGAAAAAGGCTATACACCGAATTGGACAACCGAAGTGTTTAAAATCGTCAAAGTGCAGACAACTAATCCTGCAACTTACCTACTCGCAGACTTGCGCGGGAAACGTATCGCCGGGGGTTTCTACGAACACGAACTACATAGTGTCACCAATCCAGATGTATACTTAGTAGAAAAGGTGTTGCGCAGGCATGGCGACAAATGTAAAATGGTTGGGATTCGACAATTCGCATAATTCATGGATACAAAAGGATAATGTATTGTAAAAAAATAAATACAGTTTTATTAGAACATTTGATGACATATTTAATTGTAAAATAGCTAATAAAACAAATAAACGTTATAATAGTATATTATAATGTCTCCATGGTAATGTATTTATCGAATCAGGCATAATATATCGCTTATCATCGTATGGACTGAGAACAGTTTTCGTTTCGGAATACCGTGTATACCTCATGCAATTTGGGTCTTATGTACGATTGACGCCGACTCGTTTCAATTTCCTCTCTTAAACAATGCGTGTAATCGTCAAATTGATCGTTCGTGCTATAATATTCCTCTTAACACCCTTCGCCCTTTTAGTATCCTTTTTACCTTCTACTTTCACGCATACATTTTTGCTCTGAGCCCGACGAATTCTGTCATTATAGCTCCGTTATTTTCGTCTTTCATAAGCCCTGGAACTTTTTTGTTCTTAAGCGGTATACCGTATATGTTATTTTGAGGATAATCGCTCGTATCAAACCTAGCAATGTCACGTTTCATTAACTCATATACATCGTCGGACATTACATGGTAAATTAAACTATCTGTGTCCGTATACAGTACTTTACATTTCTGCGATATAGAGGTGACATGTACTCATGGTGAAATTCATACAAGCAGGTCTTAGATATGTCGAGAATACACATACCCACATAGATCGGCTTGTTGAACTTCACTTCGAGTTTTCGTAATTCAACTGCAATCAAATTTTCTGAAAAGATGCTCTGCTATGAAAATTGAGCATTGCGACCATTGCCTCTGCACCCCATCGTCCATCCCATTTTGTCAAAAGTTTTACATCGACATGATTGCGAACATTTTCCATTGTTTTGCCGAATACCGCGTTGTTCATCAATTTGTATAAATTTTTCTCAAAATCGTTTGTTGCATGTCGAAACTGCGTATTTAATTCTATGTAGTTGCGTAGCCATAAAGATTGTGCGAATTGGAGTATGCGATGAATCTTTTCGATACGAAGACCATGGCATATGCACTGCTGCAGGTTGCGATAATGTATAACATAACACCGCTTATATAAAGTCGCAAGGAGTTTTTCTTGCCGTTTGTTCGGGGCTTCGTTCGCGTCGGACAGAACGGTAGATCTACGTGTGCATCATGCAAGTGTTGGAGATACTCCAAATCAACCTCGAGAATATAACCTGTGAGCGAATCTAGCGGGATTGATGAAACATCAAAATTCGACGTATCATCAACCCACTTAAATTCAGCGTATGTAACGATTGACACATTGCCCAGCCATACAAATTTATATCAAAGTATTAGGTGCGCAACTAAGTTCTCGCTGTTTTTTTTATGAAAATGCAACTTTATTGTGAAAAAATGGTTACAAATGAATCATTCAAAATATTGCCCATCTCTAGCGACAACTTTTTTCCCATCTTTCTGGCAGAGCTCGAATACCGTCACGGTAGAAGTGTTCGTCTTTTGAGGCTATTCCACGAATCAA